>NW_006921099.1:0-767 GCF_000392275.1 Phaeoacremonium minimum UCRPA7 | reverse complement strand
AGAAGACTATTACTTAATAAGGAGGAAAAGATAGCTTTAAAGATTACTTTTCTTTTTCCTTTTTTCTTTAGTTAAATTATTCTTATCATTAAAACTATAGCTAGTTGAATAAACTATCTATTTAGCTTATTATATTATAATTTAACTTCTTTTTAAACTTAGTTATATAAATCTATATTGATTAAATATAAGAGTATAGACATTTATTTAAGTTATATTGTTAAAAGAATGTTAACAACTATTGTTAAATAATAGTAGATTCAAATAAAACTATTATTTATTATAAAATAGCATTTTAGTTAGTTAGTTAGTTAGTTAGTTAGTTAGAATGATTATATAAAAGGGATTGAATAGTAGATAATCATATAAACTTTATAAATAAGACAATATTTAGATATTTATTAAATTATAGATAACTATAATATAGAAAGGTTTTCTATCAAAGGAATTATATAGAATATAATAGTAGAGTTGATTAGTTAGCTTAAAAAAAGAATTTAATAATTAAAAGTCAAAAGATAAACTAAAATAAAAAGTATTATAAATATATTGTCTAATAAAGGTTTAGTCTCTAAATTAAGAAAAAAGAAAGCTATTTTCTTTAACCTACTAAAATTCGAAGGTATATAAAATACCTTCCAAATATAGTTTAAAGAAATAAAGAATAAATTAAAGGTAGATAAAATAGCTATTAAAAGTATTTAAGACTAGTTTACTTATATTTATTTAAGGTTGGGAAAACTCTTATAGAATATAATAGTAGCTTT
>NW_006921098.1:0-80800 GCF_000392275.1 Phaeoacremonium minimum UCRPA7 | reverse complement strand
GGGGAGAATTCAACCGCATGCCGATTTTGTGGCGTCTTTAGCACATGTCATTCCAAGCGCTAACCACTAAATGGGCTAGTGAATGCAGCACAGGTTTGTTCCGAGCCCGATTGATGGCGTTTTTAGCGTCGATCTCTAATTGTCACGAATCACGGGCAAGAGTCTGATATAAATTCAAGTTTGACAGCTACTCATTTGTGTATATCATGTTTTGATTGATTCTTTGTGAAACAACCTGTGGTCAGAGAATTGAGACTCTAGCCCGCCATGCCAATCAAGAAACACAACCGACATTATGATCTCGTCATTCTGGGAGCGACAGGTATGGTTACAATTCACATATGTAGACCAACATCTAATCGACATCAAAGGCTATACAGGAGAACTCACTGCGAAGCATATCGCGGTAAATCTTCCGATGAATCTTAAATGGGCGGTAGCGGGTCGCTCGGAGGCAAAGCTCAAGCAGCTTGTGTCTGAATGCCAGACTCTCAAGCCTGACCGTACCCTTCCTGGTTCGTATTTTATCCAAGTCTGATGACTGCTCTGATTGGGGATGATATCAGAGATCGAAGTATGCAACGTCAACGACGAAGAGCTAGCAACATTGGCACGAAAGACTTTTTGCTTAATCACCACTCTTGGCCCATATTCCCGCTATGGCGAACACGCATTCAAGGCGTGTGCCGAAGCTGGCACGCATTACATAGATTGCACTGGTGAGGTCCCATTCACAATGACCATGATCCAGAAGTATGAGAATGCGGCAAAAGCATCTGGTGCATGGATGTTTCCTCAGAGCGGCCTTGAGTCTGCGCCATCTGACCTTCTCACTTTGACATTGGCGACCATCATACGATCCGAATTAGCTTCCCCGACAAGTGATGTTGTAGTAGACTTACACCGACTTGAGTAAGTATTATGAAATTAGTCGAATCGCGCGCTAATCATTTCATCAGCTCCACGCCGTCTGGTGGCACATTTGCATCATTTCTGACCATGTTCGAGACGTTTCCTGCAAGAGTCCTACTGGAGGCGTTGAAGCCGTATACCTTATCACCAAAGCCAAATAACCACCCTGGCCCAAAGAAATCGTTCCTGGGATCTGTCACAGGTGTGCATCGGATCCCTGGCCTCGGACTACTGTCAACAAGCCCTACTGGCGCCATGAACGCGGCTCTTGTTTGCCGAAGCTGGGGTCTGATGCAGCAAGAAGACGGTCTCCCGAAGGACTTATATGGCCCGAACTTCACATATCAGGAGTTCATGAAAGCCCCAAATGCTCTAGTAGGCCTAATGCTGCATTACACGCTGATGACAACAGCTCCACTCCTACTGCTTCCACCGGCTAGGGCACTGATACGGAAGCTCACCTTCAAACCAGGAGATGGCCCCGACAAGGAAAAATCCAAGAAAGACATCATTGAGTTCCGAGCAGTTGCCAAGCCTGATGCTTCAACGGACACTAACAAACAGGCTTTTGGTCGCCTTGCATACACAGGGAGCATGTACTACCGTGAGTGATTTTAGCCTCTTGTTCTCATGTTTGATTAACAACTAACAGACCTTCCAGTAACTGCTCTGATTCTTGCTCAGGGAGCCGCGACAATCTTGCAGGATGATTCGGTCAAGTTGACAGGAGGTATCTACACTCCAGCATGCCTCGGACAGGGGTTCATAGATCGTATTGTAGGTGCGGGTGTAAACCTGGAGACGGAGATTCGAGAAATCTGAGCTTGAGTAGCGTACACACTTCTCATTCATTGTTTAGTCCGCATAGTGAAGATTAAGCTTATATACCCCCTGTGGCGGTCTCGAAAGTCCTTTAGGATTCAGATCCTTGCTCATCATGCAAGCGCGAGGGGCAAATGAGGGTGCACACCACACCACGGGTTCTTGTAACATGATCTCTTTTTAGGAAGAAAATGTCTAGTTTTCTCTGTGAACATGACAAGACATACGCTGCTATTAGGATCACTTTCGAATTATTGTGTTATATTGACTTTCTTTTGTTCATTTGGACTGTGACTTGATGTAACTCTCGGTAGTTGCTGGACGGGCGCGGCAGTGTTGTCTTCACAGCCACAATGGCGCACAATTAGCGCCATGTTCCTTGTAATCTGAAACACCTAGCAGGCGCGACTGCCTAAATTAGCTATTTCAACATGCTGTCTTTCAACTTTCATCAACCGACCTCTTTAGAATATTTTCGTGTCCCTCAATAACTTAGGCATGAATTACAGTCATACGAGGCGAATCTTGCTCCATAGCACAGTGGGAATATGAATCGCTGGTAGAATGGGGTGGTCATCGCAAGGATGGCGTCGAGCAGCTATCCTCAACACGATAGGCGTCTTCATCTTCGCCGCTTTGTCCATTGGCCTATTATCGTGGAGCAGCTCTCAATCTGGAGGTGTCGAGGCCAACTTCATCTTCTTCAAAGGCGCCTGTAAGACTGCGAATAGCTTGAACTTGTGGCTACATCTGCTGCTCAATGTGTTCTCCACAGGCGTTCTGGCTTCGTCCAATTTCTTCATGCAGGTGCTCAGCTCGCCATCTCGGAGCGAGGTCGATACCGCACATAGGAAGAACGTTGCCATGGAGATTGGGGTTCCCTCATTCAAGAACCTCTTTCATGTGTCGAGTTTCAAGATGATTGCCTGGCTTCTCTTCTTTGGTAGCTCGATTCCCATTCATCTCTTCTTCAACAGCGCCATCTTTTCTACAGAGTATCAGGGAGCTGCTTGGAATCTCACTATTGCGTCGGAGGATTTTGTCAATGGCGCCCAATACTACCCGCCCGGCGCCATGTTGTGGCCGGCAGGTGGATTCGAATCCGTTGATCGTGATAGGGGAGATGAAGGCTATGGAAACGTGGAAACCATGGATTCATACTTCGACTCTGCCTCAGCAATCTCAAAAAGCATCTCATTCGCAGCCCAGTCAGCTCACACATGGAAACGTATCGAAGTACCCGAATGTCTGTCACAGTACCAATATTGTTCTGCACGGGCGGAGTATGGTGATGTTGTGATGGTCGTTCGTTCTCGCGATCTCGACGCTGGTTACATGGTGTCCCAGAACAACTCTCAGGGCTGGACACGAGACAGTGTGATTGCTTCTATGACTGCATCAGAAGAGCTCTTTTGGGATGCACATGTACCAGCTGCAAAGATCAATTCTCTATGGTTTGCCGCGAACTGCAGTACAACATCCGACCTTAATCCTCGGACACATCGAGCCGAGGGGTGTTTTCAGACTTGCAATAGTGCTTATGGCCAAAAGAATTCGGGCTTCGGCTTTCTTTCTGCCGACAAGATTCCCGAGGATTATACGTTCGATTTCTTTCTAAACCTGGCGTTGAGTAGCGACGATGACCTGCATTGGCCGGGCGTTATAAATCCCGATGCATCAATGCTCAACTTGGAATATTGCCTGGCTCAGGAGATTCATCCAGACTGCAAAGTCGGACTTGCCAACAAGCTGCTGCTGATCGTCATTGTCTGCGTCGGGATCAAAACTCTTCTGTGTATAGGAGTTGTCATACTGCTGCCTCGTGAGGACCCGCTAGTTGTTCCGGGTGACGCTATTGCCTCCTTCATTACCTCTTCAGATGAAAAGACTAGAGGCTGGTCTACGCTCGATCGATCACTTGTCCGAAAAGCCTTCTCATCCGGTCGCCAGATTGTGACATCACAACCACGAGAATGGCAGCAGCGGAGTCGACGATGGTTCAAGGCCATTCCTCGGGCAGTGTGGATCACTGATTATCTCCTATTTGCTGCGGTAATCATCTTTCTTGGGGCCATGTATGGGGCTGCACAGAGCTCGAATCCCATCGGTACTAGGTCAGCTCTTATTGAACCGAATTTTCACTCTCTTGCTAACCAGCAACAGTAAGCAGAGCTTGGAGCATAGCGCCAACAATGGCATTCTCAACACACAAGGCTCCACTGCCGGCCAGCTTCTGCCCTCCGTTCTCACGGCTAATTTGCCTCAACTACTCTTATCATTCTCGTATTTCGTGTACAATTCGCTGTATACTCGGTTGTGTGTTGAGAAGGAGTGGGACTCGTACAGTCTTGCCTATCGCACGCTACGTGTCACATCCCCAAAAGGCCAACAGCGATCAACATATCGACTTCAGCTACCATATCGATACAGCATTCCTCTGATAGTGATCAGCATATTGCTGCATTGGCTGGTTTCAAATGCGCTCTATGTATTTATCCTCGAAGGCGGTAAGTGAATTGTTGACCTGCAAAGCTATCGTAAATATCTAATGACACTTGTTAAGGCTATTATTGGGTGGACCTTAGCTGGAGTCAAGCCTATCACAAAGATGTATCACTTGGCGTAGGGACTGGTCTCAGTGACGACGCCTATGTTGGCATTGGCTATTCGACGATGTCTCTCCTTGTCCTGCTTGTTATAGCATGCGTGCTGGCCACCGTTCCCATTTTACTCTGTATGAAGCACAAACGGGGATCGATGGTGGTGGGAGGCAGCAACTCTTTCGTAATATCTGCGGCTTGCCACATCCCGATTCTTGAGAAGCCCTTGGCTTTTTCATCATTATCGTTGGTAGGTGTTGACAGCAACCAAATAGTCGGATCCCGTGGACATGATTATGGATCTTATTCTCCGGCGTCGACGCCACAGGATTTCGAAATTGACAGTGTTGAGATGCAACAGCTCCTTAATTCAGGGAGAGATCTTGCATCATCTAAAACGCTTGACAAACAGAGCTCAGAGACAAGTCGCGATCGGGATATCGATGAGAGTGGGGTGGAGGATGTCTCTCAGGGTCCCTTACGGTGGGGAGCTGTGAAGATGCCTGTGCTGTTTTATCAGCAATATGCTGACATGGACGCACTGGTTGGTCATCTGAGCTTTGGTGCTAAGGAGCATCATGTTGAGGAGCCTAGAGCTGGACATTGGTACATATAAATCAATACGCCCCCATTTATCATACAACCCACAACGTGACTTTTCAACTGAGGTCTTACTTGCCTCGTCTAAAGTAACATCACAAATACTGGTTTCACCGTGATTGAAGCTCTATAGATTGCTAGGATGCAGAAGACCAGCATCGCTTCCAATCTTGCGAAAACCTTTGAGAGCGACGCTCACTGGTTTTGGCAGGTGCCACATAAAATGCATCGGGGTCTAGCATTTCTTGCGAAACACCCTGAAGATGCATGCAAGAAATTCTCTATTGATGTACAAAGGGCGCGAGCAAAGTGCATGAACGCCATTAAACCCATTAGATGGTGTTGAAAACACTAGGCTTAAGTCCGAGTGGGCCTGTTCGGTAGGGGTCAGCAATTTTTTCGGCCGCTGAATGATGGTTCTGAGCCGGTCCGCTACCTAACGTGCTGGGAATGTGATCCTTCGAGCAGTTTGCCTATGATGTTCTTCGGTCCCGTAGTCTCCGGGTTCCCGTCTAACGTTTGCTCACTGCCGCATTCTGGTACAACACAGCGTTGACGTCCACAGCTTCAAGACCCCATACATTATCATCAACTTCTGCCTCTAGCGTCAATATTTGGTTATCTTAACCAACTTCATTGCAATGGCTGAATCACCACTCTCGAATGGAGATCATTTCTTCGAGGCTGATGGTGTACGCTTTCACTATCTCGTCCGTGGTAATGGACCTCTCGTAATCGTCCAGTCAGTCGGCTGGGGCATGCCTGGAGCATTCATTTGGAACGACATGGGACCTCATCTCGAAGAGAAAAACACCACAATCTATTTTGAGCCACGGGGTAACGGCGAATCAAGTAGGCCTGCAGATTCAGCCACTATGACCGCGAAGAACATGGCCGAGGATTTAGAGCACTTGCGCAAGCACCTTGGGCTGGAATCTTTGCCGGTGCTACTAGGAGGCTCACATGCTGGCGCTATTTCTCTACGATATGCCGAGCGCTACCCATCGCGTGTTGCGAAGTTGGTCTTGGCTTCGACCCAGATAATGGATGGCCCGCCGAACACCAACACACAGGACTGGATAAAGAAGCGACAGGATGACCCTGCTTACGCTACCGCTGTAGCTAAGCTGCTCGAAATATTTGGCGGCGCCGCGCCGCAAACAGATGAAGAGTTTGGCAAGTCTATGGATATTCTTTTGCCGTGGTACTTCTCCAACACATCCAAGGCCGAAATCGTGCGCCAGGCGTTGCGTGGAACCCTCCCGAGCATCTACGCGTTTCAAACCAACATAAATGATGCAAAACCCGAGAATAGATTGCCTCATGTGAGCGAAGCTGGAAATATCGAAGCTAAGACTTTGATTCTCTTGGGTGATGAGGATCCCATGTGTAGTAAGGAAGCAGCCCATGCCATCGGAGCCGGCATTCGAAACTCGAAGCTGGTCATCGTTCCATCGGCGGGACATTTCTCTTGGATCGAGAATCCGACAGTCTTCTGGAACGAGTTCAATGCGTTCGTGAACGCTTAAATTGCTCTAATACGCCATCCTGAACAGATACAGGTAGTCTTATTGATAAATTTGATGTACATGTTTGCTCTATCCGAGGAGCTCGCGACCAACTTCACGTCGTGTATTCAGTGTTGACTTAACACTTTCTCAGTCCAAGTCCACAACTCTTTAGCCAGCTTCTCATCCCGTGCTGTTTTGTCTAATTTATCATTGCACATGATGCCAACCGGCACGTAGAATGCGCCATTGACCAGCTCGTTCTTCTTGGCACCCACTGCCGCCCATAATTGATTATGACAACCCTCTTCCGGTTTTAGAATCGGCACATTCATGAGCCAATTTGGAATGTATACCATCACTCTGTCTGCGAATTGCATATTGGTGACAAGTCCTGTCTCTACGACCCCAGGATGGATCGACACCGTAGTGATATTCGGGTATTGCCTTGCTAACTCGGCAGCATAGAGAATATTCGCGAGTTTAGATTGACTGCCACCAAACATCAGTACAGTGTGTTCCCATAATGGAGACTGGTGTATCAGTGTACGACTCTGCGCACCACCAAACAATGGATGGGAACTCCATACCCATAACGAAGCCATCGCCCGAATACGATATCCTGTGGAGTCCCAAGACTTGAGAAGACAATACCCTGTCTCGGATGGCCTCGATAACCCACAGAAGTAAGTATCACAACTCGGACATCGCTACCAGGACTCTCTGCGGTCTTCAACAAGGTTGGCAAAAGCTCGTGGATCAGCATAGCGTGTCCTAGGTGATTCGTCGCAAACTGAATTTCATATCCATCCTTGCTGACAGCCGGTGGAACACTCATTATCCCAGCATTGCAGATGAGCACATCGAGTCGATCATGGATGAATCTGGTGGCAATGGCATTCTTGACTGAAGCAAGAGAAGACAGGTCGATCTCGAGAAAGGTGAGGGAAGTGGACGGCGAGACGTGCTTCACGTCGGTGATTAGTGACTCTGCAGCCTTTCGGTTGCGGCCACTGAAGTAAATATGTGCTGGATTGTGTTTGGCGAGTGCTTCGACAGTCGCACGTCCAATTCCTGCAGTACCTTTAGGAGTAAATGTTAGCTCAACTTTCGCTCTCTGTCCTTGAATCAAGATGAACAACTCGTACCTCCTGTAACAAGAACGACCTTAGACCTCAGGGATGGTATGTCTATGTCGGGATTGAATTTTACGGAAGCCTTGCGACTCGGAAACATGATCGGAAACAGTGGGTTCAAGTTGCAATAGTAATGCGGCGGGTAATGCAATTCGCCCCTGTAAATAGGAAGAGGGGAGTACAAGATTCAGACCCTGAAAGAAGATTCATTCTGGCCTTCCAAGTCCTAATTTATATTCTCTGAGTGTCTTCGACCCCTTCCTCTAACCCCTACCGCTAAAGTGGCTTCAAAATAAGTTGCGAGCCAACGTAGACCCGCGGCACTATTGTTTCCCCCGATTGCCCCCATGATGTTGTCCTTTAAGTAACGGACAAGTCTGTTTAGCTAAAATGGGTGCAAAAGTAGGGCTGGTAAGTTTAATGAGACTTCATCGTAGGGCACCTGACACGCGTATCTTGCACGGCGCCTCGATGAAGGTATCAAGCCACATATGATAGGAGCCGCTAACTGAGCCGGAGCGATGACCAAAGGGGATTTTAGCGCGTAAGGCAGGTGCATAAGTGCCGTCCAGGCCGCCGAGGAATGCAGGCGCAGTGGGGCGGGAGGCTTGTTTGACATTTGCCCGCCGGAGTCGAGATGCGCAAAAAGTCTCCGGGATGGATGCTTAGCGACGCAGCAGGCTTCCGGTTCGACGCGGCTCCTCTGTCTCGCCAGGTCGGCTAGTGTCTAGCGCAATAAGGCGGTTGCATAAAGACGCAGGGTCCGCGACTCATGGATCCCACCCGGAATCACCTTATGCGACCTTCAACAACTTACACGACTTCAGCTCTACACACCAATTTCTCGACTCAAGTAAAGTCAAGCACGCCCTCGGAGGAAACGGGTAGGAAGCGGAATCTCCCGCTAATACGAATGGACCAACCACGAGAGGTATGCCGACCATTGAGCCCATCTCCCCCTTTGGTAGTCGCTAAAAGTGGATGGGAAACAGATTCGGGGAAAGAAGGACGATTGGACAGGCATAACGGACCCGGTAGAGCGCAAGAAACGGCAGAACCGTTTGCATCAGAGAGCTTGGCGTTTGCACCCGCCTTATCCAGAGACCATGACCACTATGAGCTAACTCATAGATAGGCAGGCGTAAAGCTATGCAAATGCAGCATGGCTCAGCACTGCAGATCTGGCCGCTCAATGCCGAAGGCAATAAAGCATCAACTGATGGAAGACAAGTCACGATGCTACAAGCACACCCCTTGCCAAAGAGCCCTCAATCGCTGCCAAGACTATCGGAGGTTTGGAGGCCGCCGTTCATCGATGTTGTACGAGACAGGCTTGTTTATTCTCGAGAGCAACTATTGCAACGGCATGAAGTCAACTTAGAGCTGATACTGCCAGTCATTCCTTACTTGACCGACAGCGTCTCGAATTTCACCATTCCGCCGTTCAGGTTCCCTATCTCGCCAGATCACCAACTTCTACCTCTCATACAATATAATGTTCTCAGAGCTATCATGACAAACATGTGTCTCATGTCTCTCCTTCACCATATACCTATAGAATGCGGAGCAGCCCTTGCGATCCCGCTAGTTTCGATTGACGTCCAAACCGTTCCACCGTGGCTACTTCCAACAAAGAAACAGCTATCCGTTCCGCATGATCCATGGATAGATACGTTTCCTGTCGCCGCCATGAGGGACAATCTGATCACATACCAAGACGAGCTTGATACGGACGATTTGTGCTGTGACGTCGTGGGCGGCTTGTATGAGGGTTATAATGACCTCGAAAAGAGAGGGCTCTTAGTTTGGAGTGACCCGTGGACGCCAGATGGTTGGGAGGTCACTGAGGGCTTTGTGGGGAAATGGGGTTTCTTGCTGAAAGGTTGCGACGATTTACTCCACGCTACAAATCGGTGGAGGACTATGAGAGGAGAGGACAGACTCATCTTTGAGGTATGATGGGCGGAATTAGGTATAGGCATGGAACTTAAGATCAAAGACCCCTTGCTTTAGTCATTGACTTAGTACTCGTATTGCCTTGACAACATGGAGTCAGCATTATGCGTCAGAACAAGACTGAGCTGTGTCACTCGTTAAAATTGAACTTTACTTCGAGCAAGACCTTGTCATCAACTCGATTTTAGTGAAAAGCTTAGCCTACGTTCTGACTACGAACATCTGACGTGCAACCGATTTGCACGTTTGTGATGTTCGAGATGAAGCCTCACTTTTCGAGGTACTGAATGAGTCAGTCTCCTTGGGCGGTGGTTAATTTTCAAGTTTCGTGGCTTTTCTTGCGTGTTCAAAAGTCATTGGCAAATACGGGAAACAAAAGTAATGCTTTGCATTGACGTGGCTATTCGCCAGAATGGCCTAAACGCTCCCTCTGACACCAGTCATAGTATTTCGGGTATAAATGTGTTCCTTATCCCTTTTCAACAGCTTCAAGTTAAAAGATTCGGCCATTGATAATTCTGTTAAAAATCTGACAAATGCAGCCGTAAATTGACGACAGCGCGTTGCTATAGTTCATCAACCAATCATGGCTACAAGCGACAAGTCTCTGCAAGATCGTGAGGTGCAGGCTGTCCGAAGTACACAAAAACTTGCAGACATAATTAATACTGAAGACTTCTTTGAGAGCAACTTTGAACGCGCATGCGACTTTCTGTCATTATGGAGAACGAATAAGCTAATTGCTGCCGTATGCTCGGAGCGTGAAAGCATGATATACAGACTAGATGCATGTCGTGAGCGAAAGTTCACCGCGAGTCTTAGTTGGACTGATCTGAATAATCTAACGAATGAGCAACTGTTTGTTGGTGAGCCGGCTTTGTACTGGGCAATACGAACAAACTCGGCAGACGTATTCAAGAAAGCCCTCCATGCATCGCAGATTCATTGTCCTCGTCTACTGCAAGGAGACCCGTTCTTTGTTGTACCCCGAAAAATTGACGGCAGTGTCAGCGTCATGAAAAGTCCTTTGCAACTCGCTGCAATTCACGGCCGATTGGACATGGTGCGTATCCTTGTTGAAGCAGGCGCGCAGCTTAATACTTGCTGGGAAGCAGCAGTTGGAAGACACAACGCGATGATTCATACGCACGAGGCAGAGGAATTCACTATGCCAGAAATACGGTTCGGCTGGTGTGGTATTAGATACAAATGCATGACAGCTCTGCATTTGGCAATCTGTGAGGGCCACGATGATGTTGCCAAATTTCTCTTGGATAAAGGGGCTAAACTCCAATCCCATCCTCGCGCACCGTCAGCTTTACACCTGGCAGCTCGTCATAAACGCGTTCAAATCGCGTTGTACATACTCAACCATGACGAGACCGGAGAGGCAAAGGATATGCTTACACTGACTAATCCGTCTCCATTGCATTATGCTTGTAAAGCACATTGTGATAACAACACAGAAATGATCGACATTCTTCTTGGAAATCATATCGAGCAAACGGGAATACGAGCAAATATCGATGCGCCGCAATCACAGCCGCATGATCGGTACACACCCCTAGACCTTACAGTACCCGTGTTTGACTGGTATGGGGTAGGCAAATTTCATTACGGGTGCATGACGAGGCGGCTTGCGCTTGCTGGCGCCGTCTCATGGATCCAACCCTCTCCGCATGCACGATCGGCATTGTATCGAGCAATCCATGCGAAATGGGCTAATCCACTTGAGATAGCTGAGGCAATGCTGAGAGGCGCAAAGCTTCATTTCAGTAAAGTTCAAGACAAGAGGCAAAGACTGCAAGAGAAAGCGATGTTTCGCAAAGAGCTCTTAACAACAATCAGCGCTATTAGACTACACCAAGAAACCGAGAGACCCTGGGACCCAAATGCCGCCGAAAGAAGTCCGGCATATGTTGTAGAACTAGTAAAGTTGATCCACTCAACGTGGTCCAAATTTCAACGGCCCGAATTCCTGCAGGATAAACTCCATGAAGCACGCCGTGCTTGCTCTGGAATCGACCGACCCCACGTTAAGGGGATGAGCTCAAGTTCCCCTCCAGAATCGACCTGCAACGAGCTGCCATACATGGCCAGTACACAAAACTTGAATCCCATTATCGCGGACTTTTCAGATACAGAGTATTTGGATGATCTAAGTGAATCATCTTCCTCTGAGTCCGATTCTGATGATTCCGAGGAAGATGGTGAGAGCGACGATGATGACTAAAACATGTAGTGGAAATAAGGAGATATAGCGGTCGTTAATTCACCAGTGGGCTTTTGTATTGTATTGTTGTAGGTTTCATGTTTTTCAGGTTAAGCTGAAGGTTTGCTAGGTCACTTAATGTCTCTCATTGCTTTTTACATTCTGTATTTTGGTACTGCTTTGATCTTTGAGCTTCGAAATGCTCCTAATCCTCTTTGGAAAACCACTGATGAGCCATACTCTAAATTGCAGAGACTAGTAATGAGATCTCATTAAGCAAGGACCGACAGGGGACTAACAGATAGCTTAGTGGCCTCCTTGTTCAACGCATCCACCTCACCCTGAGCCAGTGGGATGCCATGCTTCTCTCTTTCCAACTTAAGCAGTCTCTCCGGCTCGCCTGGGAAGTAGATTCTCTCAACACCTGCAGCTTTTTCGCCCCCAACCACTCGATCATATAGGTATTGCATTCTGTCCTTAAACTCGTCCAAACTCAAGAAGAGATCTGGTTTGATAGCCACAAGAAAATGCCCGACGTTGGCGATCCTCTCGGGCTCAGCAGGTCCTGTCACGTGTCCAGCAAAAGCAGAGCCTGAGAGCACACCAGCAAACACATCCATCATGAGCGCAAGTCCTGAGCCCTTGGGTCCGCCCAAAGGAAGTATGAATCCCTTCAGTGCAGCTGCAGGGTCGTCGGTAGGACGACCTTCCGAGTCTGCTGCCCATGTTGTTGGGATCTTTTCGCCTCGACGCATTGACTTATAGATCTTACCCCGAGCTGCAATCGAGGGCGCCATGTCAAGTATAAAACTTGAGGCGGAGTCCTTCCCTGGCGCGCCACATGCAATTGGAGAGACTCCAACACATTTAGTCTTGCCACCCCAGGGAGGCATAGCTGGACTAGAGTTCGTGAAAACAAGACTCATCATATCCGCATCAATCGCTTGTTGTACTAGCCATGCAGCCATTCCATAGTGGTTTGAATGCTTTATACTGGCCATTCCAATACCGTAGGTCTTTGCTGATGTGATAGCGGCGGTCATCCCAGCATGGGCAGCCACAAATCCCCAACCGTTATTTGCATCGACTTGCGTGGCTACTGGTGTTACCTGCGTGACGATCGGCTGTGCAGTAGGATCCAGAGCTCCCAGTTGAATTCGCTCAAGGTAAGATGGAATGCGGTTGATTCCGTGGGTATCAACTCCACGCAAGTCAGCAGCAACGAGACATCGGCCGACAACTGCTGCATTTTCGGCCGGAACATTGATTGCTTTCAAAATTTCCTCAGCAAGTCTCTGCGCCTCCGTGGGGTCAACCAAAACTCTGGCTGATTGATCACCGTTGGTTGCTGACATGTTGATTTTCTTTCAGGGCTAGAGTCTCTATCTCGCTAATCAGAAGTTAGTGTCATTGCTTCAGTCACTAGATGTGGATCTATATGATGGACGATCTGGAGGATCACGACTTACACTGATCGCTAATTCCTTCCCGGCGTGAATCTTAAGGACTGTTTCATGCAAGACACTGATTTGATTATCAAAATGATATGTACTCAAATGGAAATGCTGAATATTTGCCTAAGATTTAAATCTTCCTTAGTCGGGGTTTACCCGAGCACTAAACATTTCGTTGCGAGGTCACTGCCAATTTTTGAATTGCCTTACGCCTCAAGGCCGAAACTAGGTCGGGGTTTGACCGTAGCTTCATCCATCTCTTCTCCCTAAAAGGTAGCGCGCGCGAAGCAACTAGGTGCCAAAATTTCGCAAACAGATTAGAAGTGGTTCGCGCAATCCCAATGCTCTCTTCTGTAGCGGGCTAGCTGCCTCTGGTTTACTCGGAAGCTCGGGATTCACAACTGGAATTCGAGTCGGGACTTCTTCATGTTAAATTTTGGCCGGACTAATTTCGGGGTAAATGGGAACACTGTTCTGACCATAAACTAACAAATACGAGCATCAATGCTTGTGAACGGGCACACCTAGTTTTTGGAGAAACAATTACCATCTGAATTATTTATCCTCGCTGCCTTCATTCGGCGTCTGTAAACCACTTAACCGTAGAAAGCTTTTTGCCGAACACAAATGCTCGTCTTCGGGCGCAACCTCAAAATCGAACGGCACAGATCTTCCTTATACGGAAATTGTAAGTCTGAGTGACCCTAGGACTATTCGAGTCAGTGAGAACCTCACCCCAAACCCTTTGAGCACTTGAATGTGTCATTGATGCACCCAGGCCCTCCATACCAAGTCTGTTCTTTGCTAGCTTGATACTCCTCCAAAGCCGCTCGATTTTCGTGAAAGCTTAGAAGCGCAAATTCAAACCGTTTGCTTCTTTCAATTGGATCGGTGACTGATGGACCGCCTACGATTAATCGATTGTCTTTGACACAAGAAAGATTTTTGAGCTTCTTCAGCTCACGCACACAGTCTCTTTGTGCTGCTGAGTTACATCTTGCCGAAACTTGAAGAAAACTGAATGCCATTCAAAAACAATCAGCAACTTGGACAATTTTGACGTCACAGATGCTTTTGTGTACCCATGTGAATAAGCGTCATGGTTTACTTATCGAGTGTCGTCGATGGCGTGGCTACTAGAGATATCAAGCCTAGGTGAATGCGAGTGGTGCAAATGAATTCTTTGCAAATTATTAGTAAAACGTTGGTGATAGCCCGGAAAGAACTTCAGAGAAATCTTGGTGGATGTCACGAAGACCAACAAAATAATCAACAGTCAGAACAACGTCTTCGTACAAATGCATAGGATTGGGTTCATCCGGGCAGATGCCGATGATGGTCTCCACTCGGGCTAAGCCGTTATGGTGACCATGAAACTTCATCATCAAAGTGCCAACCCGGACAAGCTGTCTTGTAATATTGACATGTACTGGGCTGGATACGCATGTCGGCTTTCAGCCGAAACATGTCGATGCACCTGTAAATTAGCCGAACACCCTGGCGTTCGAACTAATTATGGTCTAGCAGAAAACAGGAACATACTCTGGAAGCAAAGATCATGTAGAGAGAACGTACTGAGAAAGAAGGGGTAAGACCATGCTCTCATATCTCAATGCCGAGTGAATATGGGCGAAATACTTTATTTATCTGCGGCATGGGGTGATGAAGCGGTTGCAACTCTTCGTGTCCCTGACCTTGGGGTGACTAGTACCGTTTCTATAGTATCTAGTATATCGGATGACCTTTAAAATGCTAAGTCGGGAGGGTACACGAAGACGCGAATTTGATCACTCAACTTTAGTTGCGCATCTTCACCTTTGTTGACGTCGGAGGTTCTGCTGTAGACGTTCACTCGGTGACAGAACATATGAGATTGAGATTTCCAGGGCTTTAGCTACCATAGCAGCTTATATATGCCCTAACATCAGCGTGTGATAGGTAGTAGGATGAAATTGCTGAAATAGACCGATGACCGCTCACGACAAGTCTCGTGGAGGTCACAATTGTGATAGCTCGCCGCAAACATAATCTTGAATCCTTGATCTGAAATTATGTAAACCAAATATAAGCTATCTAACACTGCTTCCATCACGGCAACTTCAAAGAAAAATACCATCCAGCCTACCACCAACTTGTTAATGCTCTTCCAACATCGCTAAAGACTTCCTCCGTCTTTCTGCCAAAGTCCTCCATCTCCCGCCCTACAGAGCTAACAGCCTCGTCGGCGAAGTTTCCAACATCCTTGACGATTTCACCGCCCGTCTCAATTATGTCTTCAACCCCTTTCTCGACAAAACTTTCAGCATCCGAAAAGACTTCTTCAGCCGCATGGGCAACATCGTCAACAGTCTCCTCCACTGCGCGAACACCATCGTTAAAGGTCTCCTCCACATCGTCCAGTAACTGCTCGCCAGCTCTGGTAGCTTCGTCGAAGATTTTCTTCCCACCTCGCGCGGCTTCCTCGGCGATCTCTTCGGCAGTGCTGGCTACCTCATCAAACCCTCGCTTGAGACCTTTACCAACATCGTCCACTGTCTCGCTGATGGCATCACCAGCAGCACCAAGTCCCTTGCTAATCAACTCCGCAGCTTCAACTGCTCCTTCTTCTAACATTTTTCCGGTCTTATCCAAAGTCTCGCCAAGTTCATTGAAGATCTTCGTGACATCGTCAAAGATGTCCTTTGTAGGCCGCTCAACCAATGTTGGCCGGGCACCAGTCCAATCAGCTGCAAATCCCTTCTTGCCGGCAAATTGTCTTGTCGCATCAACAGGATTGTTATCACCATGGTGGTGACCGTCGGCATTGGCATGAATGCCCTCTTTGCCCAGGTGGGCTCGAAGGGTGCTTTGTTGCGAAGGGGTACGCTCGTTCCACCAGCATTCAACAATTTCATACATTGTCCTCTGGATGAAAGTTTGCTCCGAAGAAGCAGCAAAGGCTGGGTGGTGAAGAATCTTCAGAATTGACTCGGTATTCTTGGCAACGATGGCATCGTCGTCAGAGTCCCAGCACTCGACAATTCTCTGGGTAGCCCAGTTTGTAGTCGCAGTGGCGACACGGCCGGCGACAGGGTTTAAGTAATTGCTGAAATGATCCTTGGCGAGAATCTAAAAGAGCAGACGGTATAAGCATTTGGTTGGAACCAGAAAATTTGAATTTGACAATACTTACCGAGTGACTGGGATCAGAATCTGTGGATCCAGGCGCGAAGATATTGACATAATTCTTATTCTGTCGATCAACTTCTTCAATCGTCTCCTTTCCGTCCTTGATAGCTTCCCGGACCCGTTGGATAGCAGGTTCGATGAGAATAGCAAGTGCAGAATAGACCAGCTTGTCAATGAGCTCGCCGACCTTGTCCAGGGTCTTCGTAATAAGGCTAATCTGGGGGTGTTCCTTGCTCTCGATCAAGAATCTCTTGATCTTTCCTTGGAATGAAAAGATGGGCTCGATGGCAGTCCAGATATCGTTGGTGTCAATGTCGATTGCGTCTTTGCCCGAGTTGTCACTTTCAGCCGATTGAACCGTCTTGAGAATCGTCTGAAGGTCGGTCTTCAGGCTTCCTCCGCCTGGGATTAGCATGACGACGTATTGCAAAGCGCTGGCTATTCCCGCAGCCACTTCGCTAAAGTTTGGGGCAGCGGCTAGGATCTAGCTCGAAATTGAGTCAGCTGAAGTCGGGAGGGGGAAAGAGACTGAATTTACATTGTCTAATGCATCCAATTCGCCTTCACTCTTCATCGCAGCTTTATCATCAAGCTCTCCTATAATACTTTGGAAAACATCAAGCGACCCGAAAGTTCCCGTAACAAGGGGCGCAACCTCTTGGGTGGTGCTCGGGATGGTGATCCTGGACTTGTTGCCAACGCAGGCAAATATGTCTTTCTCTCCGATGCAATGCAAAACAAGCTCCACATAGTTGCTATGCGCCGAGAAATCCTCTAGAGTATGGAGGAGTGCACCTAAGCAAATGAGAGCTTCGTGGCGCCGCGACTCATTGCCATCGCGACGAGCGATACGTCCATGGTTGACGCACTCCTGGATTTTGCGTCGGATGTAGCTCGCTGAGGTGTTGATTCCTATGGTTTCATTTGCAATATAGTTCTTCATTCCTGTCTTGGCATCAATTTCGAGCTCTTGATCTAAGTCAGCTAAAAGAGTATGAAAATTATACGGCATGATGCCTCACCCTTTGGAAGAACCTCCCGACGTAGGCGCGGGTCCAGGTTGTCTATAGTGGCATCGTTCAGATATTTTCCCTGCTTATTTTCGGCGTAACCCTAGAATGAGTTAGTTAAAAATTATTGGAGAGACATGTGTGTGGTATATCTTCTTGCCCTTGGGTTATCTGAGTCGGATGTGTTAGCATGGAGAGTTAACATTAAGAGGTGATATGCACAAACCGATATGTTCCTCCGGACGGTAGCAACCAAGCCGGTCTTTGGTAACGTCAAACTCTTCAGTTGCGAGGCCAAAAGCCATGAAGCCAAGCACAGAGACCTGTTGCAATTGTGAGTTAAGCCATGAAGCGAAGAAGTGTGCAATGTATACACACAATTGCCCTTAAAGCTGGTTCCTTAGCCTTTCCAAGAGGCATGATATCAATGACTTGACTATAGTCTCTGAGCCAGTTGCCAAAGTAAACTCGGAGAATGTCCAGGTCGGTAAAGCCATATTTGGTTAGGAAGCTAATTGGTAGAAGCTTCAAGACATCTCCAATGTCGCCATGCTTCCAGACGCTGGTGTTCATGCTCAAATTATCGGGAACATTGCCAGCTCCGAATGCATGGGTAGGTTTGCAAAGAAAAGCAAGTACAATAAAGAAGGCAATCATGCCAGAAAATGTGTGAAGACTCGAAGTCATTGTGGCAAGATGTTTCCGCTAGGAACAGCTCGAAAATAATATTGAGGACTTGTCAGTGTGGTGAAAGCTGATCATGTTGGAAGGAGCAGAGGGACCGATATTTATGTTCTTCCTGGAGAGGCCCGGTCTCCATCCAGATATCCGCATGCATACAATATCACACGCCATGCTGTCGCTTCCGGCTCAAAGGTTTACGCAATCAGTGTCGATGGTGAAGCTATCGAGTTCCTACGGGACACTATTAATCGTAGCAGGCGGGCGGGGGGCCGGATTCGACCAAATTTCAGCCATTTTTGGAGTTCTGGGGATCAATAGTCTGCCCTATTTGGGTAGTCCTCAGCTTCTTCAATGCAATTCTAGATCGATCTGGGCGCACGGGATGCTCAGATGAGTTAGGGCTCAGGTACATTGAACTGTTCGGCAGTGGCTGAATCAAGCCTGCAGGTCTAGCCCCTAGCGGGCTGACGCCTCGCTCCCGTCTTCGGCCCCACGGCCCTAACAAAACCAAAATCTAGATCACAGCTAGTTCCCGGAACTAGTCCAAGCTAGTCGTTCAGCACCGCGCGCGATGAGCTCCATTCCAGTCACAAACGCGACTTTGCACTATTCTGCATGAGTTCGTGCTAGAAGCGGCAGTTGTTAATCGTTCGAGATTAAGCCTGGAGATGAGCCTTGGAAGGAGCCCGGGGCAAGTCAGGACAAATTGCGCTAGCCAAAAACAGCTCTCAACCCTGGAACAGGCTCCTGAGGTGCCCGAGGACCCTGAACCCTGGGGACAAAGCAGATTCGCCTACATATAGGCCTCTAGATATGAAGTATACCAGCCGGCGGTGGTCAACCTCGACCTTCTGGCCAGCTAATTCTTATTCCTTCATGGTAGACGCATTAGTTGTCCCCGTAATGTCATTCACACAGGATCATCGAATGGTCAAGGTAATCACTTGTAATTCATCAAGACTGTGGCCTGGGGAATTATATATTTCTCGTGTTAGCAAAAGAGAAGAACTATATACCAATTTCTCAAGATTAAAATTCAACAAGAGGTAAGAGTTCGATGCAACAAGGCTCTAGTCAGCTTCTCTTGGATGCAATCGATACTCTACCTGCCCACCCTATGTCCGCTCACACCAGAGGCTATGGATCAATGATACGGTTAATTTATAGCTCAATAGTTCATGCAACAGTTCTCAGGTGTCAATATTATATAGTGGCGTGTAGAAAGCTATAGTTGGGATCTCTATATGCATCATCTAGAGGCCAGACAGACCCATGACCACTCTTACAGTAGCTGGCAAAGCAGTGCCCTAACCCGGGATGCTATATATATGATATCCAAAATTAGGCACTGTGATATTTCTAAATCATTAAAATATTGATCAAACATGTTTCTCCTATGATTTGTATGGGCAAAGTACTGTAAGAGATTCATGCGCGATGGCCGTCATCGTTTCTAAGAGATTCCCAGGCTTCACAGTCCGGTGTGACTAAATTGAGAAACCCCGTAAGGGTGCAATTGGCAGTGTGACAAAGAAGTTTACCGACATTGGGCTACCACCTATACGCTACGTTGTAGGAGGTCACAGACCCCACAGCGAAATATAATATTATACAAGTCCTTCTCAAGTGGCATAGATAAGTACAACAATGACCATAACTCAGAAAATAAGGTCTGTAATCACTTTGTGTAGATGTCTTTCAAATTCTATTGTAAGTTTTACATTTTTATTATCTGACCTTCAACGTGGACTGCTGAGATCATGTCATGAGAATCAAGATCATAGGACACTCTCAGACATCTGAGGCTCAGGTATTCACAAGGAACGCGGCGGCTATCGTGGTCAATCTCTCTGACATGACGTAAGAGTGATACGGGAATTTTATGTTGATATACTTGGCCTTGGTGCCTTTGCTGCTAATATCGTTGAGCCATTAGCTACATACTATTTGGCCACGTCAAAACCAGCATTTCGTACATGGAGCCAAAGCGATAGAGACACCCGGAACTACGGGATTCGCAGAACGTCTAGGCTTAAATGAATGACCCGTAGAATCTTAACGAAACACCGAGGAGATGACTTTAGCCAAAAAGAGACGGAGGAGTAAGATTAACTCGGGCTCATGTGAGCGGCGGTTGTGTTTCACAGTCGACGAAATGACAACAATGGAGGAGAACATGGGGGTATTACCGTCCCTAGTCGTAGATATAAATATTATATCGAGATATTAGTCAAAAGACTCCTCACTATTGACGTCCGATACGTCTAATATTCGCGATGTCGGGACTGTTTTACATAATGAATAGGAGTTCAGCACGGCTTTCGTCTTATCTACTGACTAGTCTGATCAAAGAAAGAGAGTCAGTGGCAAAATGCTCACAAGACTGGGAGAAAGTCCCTAGATAGAACGAGCGGTTGTCAATCATCTCATAGCTGTGTATATGACAGGAAACAAGATCGGATACGACCTTAGACGTTGGATGAGACACCTCGAACATTGGCTCAATATCAATGCTCTGCGAAGTAGTAGATCATGAGACCGGAATCGAGACAATGAACGGTCATAAATGAGGCTCTATCGCGGTTGCAACATGTTACATCTCTAGCGATCTCGCCGTTATCTAAATGCTCTTTGAAAAAGAGCTTTTAGTAGACGCCTACCGGCGGGGTCGATAGGGGGGCTCGATGATGATCACTTCTAGGATTGGACCAAACGTCTCAGCTGACCATTGATCCGTAATATCAGCTTGCCATCTATCGGAGCCTTGATTGCTCCATTGTGGAAATAGGGCCGGATCAAGGGCTCAATTCAAGCCAGAGAGAAACCACTCGCCGGATTGCCGGGACCAAAGATGCGGATAAAGCGGCGTGAGTATCTATGTTGAGTCGAGCGTGCGAATTTCGTCATTGTTGAGCCTCCTGCAATGGGTCGGGTTGCCATCGGTTCGGTCAAGCGCCAGCATGACCTGCGAGGCGAGTCTAGACCGCGGATGACGCAAAAGTCATCCGAGGCGGCATCACTTCACGATAACTTCAGGCTGCCTCGTCCGGCATGTATCCTGTAGGTATCCCGCGACGCGCCGTAATAACCTGCCAAATGGGAACCACCGAGATTGTCAGCGCCACTGACGTAGGTGTAGGAAAGCAAGCTGAAGTGTCAACACGCAATGATTTATTGAGACCTTCATCGTCTGTCGAGTGTATCGTGCCTCTATGATTAGGCTGGTCTTGATCTCTCAATCTCATGAATTAATATTGCTTTCGAAGATGGTTGGCGGTCAGTGAACTTGTTTGTATTACGCGCATAATGGTACTCCATGTGCCCGTGCAAGGGTCCTTGGGGTCTCAGGGTCCACGCGAGTAACCTAGGCGCAGCTTATATTAGGGGTAGCATGCCACCAATTAGCCACCACTTCAGCGTGAGCGTTGCATGCATGCCCTGTCTGTAAGGCTTGAGATCTCTGAGGGATGACATCACACCAACGCCGCCAAGATCACCTCTACACTGATTCACATCGTCTTCTTGTACTAGAACTACAGAGACCATTGAGCGATAATCAACTGCCAGCTCACTAGATGCGCTCGCAATAATAGAATATCAGGCCATTGAGGCGGGTTGGGGCGTTTTCTTTGCGCCGCTGGGCCTGAAGTGGTATCTTGATCGTAGATCGCGCTAGGCAGAAGGAGATGGCGGCAAGCAAGGCCTCGTGGGAACACGGAAAGGCTGATGAACTGGCCGGAGAACGGACAGCTATCCCGAGATACGCTGGCATTATAATGCCTACGTGCTCATACTGTATCTAGGCGGGAGGTGAATCATTACCTACTATCAGAAAGCCTTTGGGGGCTGCATGCACGCACTTGTATGGAGTGCTGCCGGCCTAACTCGAGTGCTCTTCGATTATGGAGCCCCCCACGCTGGCACATTTCCCTTGCGATGTCACTCTCGAAGTCACAAGACCCTCAGCCGTTGACTTTTTCAGTCTCTCCCTACGGAAGCGCGCGAAAAGTTTTCGTGGTATATGCAGATCACAAATAATGATATTGCGAGATCCTTGACGCTCAAGGCTTGGCCCTTCGAAAAGCCATCGTTCGATGGTGGTGCCATTTCCTCGAACCCCAATACGCCATGGCTGTCAGAACCAAGCTTTTGGGACTGCCACAAGGACCAATTCACCAATCCACGCTTGCAATCCGAACCAAAAGCCGCCCGCGATGTGGATCTGCACAGTAGCCCTTGACGCCTTCTCCCCTCCGTTTCTTTTGCTCGTTTGGACCGTTACACGACGCCTTCAAAGATGATGCCTCTTAGTAGCTAGGGCATGATGATATGAACCTATTGGACCGAGACCGAGACGGCCTGAAGCACAGAATCCCGGTCAGTGCTTGGACCCGATGAACCGGACAAACTCATAAGGCAGAAAGACTTAGACGCATTTTCTGCTAATATCGGAAGAAGAGCAAGTTCTCCAGGCTATCCCCGAGCTCCCCCATCCCTTGGAGAGCAGGACTCTATGCTTCGCGGACTGGGAGAGCAGGCCATCGAGGCCCTCCTTGTTCATAAATTGGGTCGACTGTCCCGCTTGGTCTGTCTACGGAGGTTCTCGCGATCTCGTTGCTATGCAGCACCAGTGCAGAGCCGTGCACTAGCGAATTTCATTCCCAAGTATTCCAAGGCTTGTTGAGTTCCCCCTATTCATTTGGTTAAATTCCAATCATCTACATTGGCCTCATATCGAAGGAAGGAAGGCTTCTACGTATCCTGGATTAAGAACCGTCGCGGCTGGCTAACGGAAGCCCCGCTCTTATCCGCCATCCTCCACCCGAACCGGGCAGTTGTTCCCCCTGGAACCGGGACGCATCGGCCACAGCTTATCTGGATCCAGGCGGTTGGGACACTCAAACCGAGGCGTCGTAACCGTCAAAGGATGGCGGCTGCATCAACCACCTGTGGAATGCATAATCTCAAGTTTGAGTATGAAAGCGGTTCCTATGTCATATCATGCAGAAACACCTGCCTGCATTTCATCCCTCGGTGACTGCCCACTTGCGTCCGAGGCGCGCGTGTGCCCTCGCCGAGGTTACAGTGGCCTCCTCTGGACTAACAGTGATTGCGATCTCATCAGCCGAGATGGCAAGCCCCGAAACAATTTGCACACCACATCTGAGCGCCCACAGCTACCAACCCCCACAGACCCTAAATATAGCATACAAAGATTCCAGTATAGCGGTCTTCCTACCCCCCAATCTCGGCATCAGCTACTCGCACAGGATCAAACTTGTCGGCCACCAGTCGGCTTCCGCCCGGCTCGTTCGCCTGTGGAAGTCGTGGTTGAAGTGCGCGCATTCTTGACCAGCATCGATCAACTCCTCCCACCGCATTGATTTTGGGAAAAAACTTGTTGCGTTGGCTCTTGATAGTCACAGAGATCTATCCTTCGCGATAACACCTTTTAGCGGTTGTTCAGGCTGAAAATATTGATTCTAGAAAAAATACACGGTTGTGAGAA
Source organism: Phaeoacremonium minimum UCRPA7 (assembly GCF_000392275.1). Classification (NCBI taxonomy): domain Eukaryota; kingdom Fungi; phylum Ascomycota; class Sordariomycetes; order Togniniales; family Togniniaceae; genus Phaeoacremonium; species Phaeoacremonium minimum. Next base: position 57,229 of record NW_006921098.1, on the reverse strand, counting down.
ATGTGGTACATATGTTAGCAATGTGCTTGACCTCGAAATCTCGTCTATCAATTGGTGTTCTCGATGTATGCACACGATGATTTGTTTTATATTATCTGAGTATAGATGTTTGCTCACAAGATCATGGATTTGCGCTTCAGAGTTTGATGAGAACATGCCGCTTCATCCGTCTTAGTAATTTTTTGAAATCTGCGATCTGCTTACTAGGCCATGCATTGTGATATTCGTGCCGCGATGCCCGTTTCTATCTTGGATGTATCTTCCAGACCATTTGCTCCCGCAGTTAAGCATACCATGACAACCTTTCTATATATCGAACCCATCGTACTACAGCATGTTAGTGATTGCTGCCTACTTCGGATTGAACTACTTGCCCGTCCAATTTTGCTGCCAAGCTTTGAATTGTCTTTTTGATCTCCTCTGGTGAAGCATGTTCGGAGCCTTTGAGCAGCACATCCAGGGGTTTCCAGAGACCTATCTCGATAAGGACGCATCCAAGACTGTAAAGATCGTAGAATCTTCGATATACCACTTTTGGATCTCGTAGTTTCGCGGGATGCTGGTAAATGTCAAGGGTAATATTCTCAGCCAGTTTTGCGATATCTCGAGAACCTATGACATAGTAATTGTCTTCACGAGGTTTGAGATCAGATCTTGCTCTGTTGAATCCTACAAAAACTGGATCATCAAAATGGAGAGACGGCGGAGACTTCGTTGTTGGTCCTATTTTGCCATTCGCGTATTTCTCAGGAGATGGGAAGAACAGAATAACTTCTGAACGAATATTCCTGTAGCGGATGAAGGGTTAGTAAGTATCAAATAGTTGTGTTGAGTTGACTTGCTTGTGTATCCATCCGCAAGAATGCATAGAATGCACTGCATCTACAAGCATCTTTGCAATTCGAAAACGAATACCGAGATCCAGAACATCCTGATAGAGTGGATGACGTTTTTTGATCACGTCCCGTAGAGTTACGGGCATTCTTTGGCCCGATATGGCACCGGGTGGGAGAAGTCGTGGAAGCCCACCGCGTATGTGTTCTGGCGGCCTTAAAATGACACCAAACCGCTCATTCAGGTGGTCATCTACGACCCCATAGCAGCCGGGTAGTAGCATGGTTCCAGGCTTAGGCGTCGAGAGCATAAGAGCTAAGCTGTCACGCTCTTTCTTTTGGTCCGGATGTCCAAAGTTCTGGATCCATTCTATCAAAACAACCCTTTTGTCCCCTTTGATCGGATAATCGAACAAGATGGCCATGGTAGATCGAGACTGCGCAGAGAGCTCGTATTGAGGAGCCATGTACAGCTCCTCAATCTTGAACCGGTATATGGGCTTCGCTTCCTCATATTTCAGTACCGAGGTGAACTTAGCCGCTAATGCGAGCTCTTCATACCTCTTGGCCTCGGGGACACCTGGCGCATGCTGTGATTCATACATGAACGCCTTGAACTGTCGACGAAGTTCATCTTTTAGTAGCTTGCCAACATCGTCGATACCTCCTTTTATCATTCGTTGCAATTCAAATGGTGGACCATAGAGCCGTAAGTTTTCGTTGTACTCCCGTAAAAGATTTATCAAAGACTCCCATTTCTGGTCTGATTTTCGAAGAACAAAACGACATTTTGATATAAATGAGAAATTAGATCGACATCTTTCGCGAAATCCGCGTAGCGCATCTTCGGTAAGGTCTTGAAATTCTTTGAAGCGATACGTTGAAACTTCTTTATCATCCTGTTCGAGTCAACATCGCTTGTGCCGCATTTCTACATAGATAGGCCAAGCCCTACCTGCCGTGGTGCTAGTTCTATCTTGAACCCGTATTTCTTCTCTAGCGCTCGCACGTCATAGAAGGCCTGTGACATCAACGCAAGCTGGCGAAGGCATCTACGTGCAGCTGTTTGGTTTTCCTTCGCGTAAGCCTCGAATTTTGCATCGAATTTCCCGGAATCGTCCTGCCATATTTCTCGCCATTGATCAAATCGCTGTGAGAGTTGTTAGATCAGTATACACTCGAATAGCTTCACCATTCGGATCGCTCACATCGCGTTGCGCCTCTACTCGTCCGACCGCCAATTCGGCTGTATTGTTTGCATCCAGGACATCTCGAATGAGACTGAATCCGTCTTGCGATAGGTTAGTGATTGATGATACCAGCATCGGCAGCTACTTTACCCCGACATAAAGGCAACAATCCCAAAACGCTTGCCACAATCCCGAAAGTTTCCGCCATTCACGCAGTTACTCTTCGTGACGACGAAGACCTTTGGTGAGGTATTGTAGAGAAGAGAGGCGTGGAGAAGATTAGGGCTCACGCGACAGAATCTTGAGACATTTATACCAAATCGAATTGATTGAAAGACCTGCAGCTAGTGGTAAACGAGACTAGACTACGCTGTCTAATTGGCTTCCATCCCGATGTCGAGGTTGTGAGACATGACAATTTTGGCCCCCAAACGCAACTTCGTGGATGCTGCTGAGTTGGCATCGAAGAGCGCCACCTGAAGCTCTTTTCCTGCCATAGGACTGGATGATGCAGAATCCTGTTCGTCTTCTCCACACATCACAGGAAGACAACCCAAACAGGCGGCCACAAACTAGCGCTGCCATTGGCGTGACCGCATCGGAATGTCAAGCGGCAAGCTGCAGCTGCAACATTATTGAACCCTTCTTCGATTTATGACTTTATATGGCATCAGGAAGCTTTTGCTCAATGTCCATCATCCACGCAATTTCGTCACACAGCTCTTTCGCCTGTGTCTCTGTCAGAGCAGCCATTGGCTGACGCGGAACTCCTCCATATCCATGGAAATGCTGTAGAATCGCCTTGAATCCAGGAACAGCGCGCTTTGTCAATGACCAATCAGCCTCAGCCAATTGTTGTTGCGATCTCATGGCTTCTTCGTGCTGGCCGCGAACGGCCAAGTTGTAGACGTTGACACAAGTTCGCGGGAAGACGTTTGCAGCTCCTACGATTGCACCACTTCCTCCAACTCCAACCATTGGAACAATGAAGTCGGCAATGCCAGCGAAGGCATAATATTCTCTTTTGGCTTTATTTGAATCCTGAGCTGAGAAGACGTCAGACACTGTGTTTGTCGCTCCCGCTACGCGAGCGAGCTTTCCAACATTCCCGCAGGTGAACTTGGTGCCCACAATATTCGGGTGTTCAGCCAAACGTATCAACAAGTCCGAGTCAATATCAATCCCTGCCACTGCCCCTGGGTAATTGTAGATGACTACCGGGACCGGACTTGCGTCGGCAACTTGAGTAAAATATCTCTCGATAGCTGCAGAGTCCATCGCCCACTTGAAAAAGCTCGGCACCATCAAAAGAACGGCATCTCCCCCTGCAGACGCAGCCTCCTGGCATAGGCGCAATGTGCCTCGAACGGACTGATCCGAGGCGCCAACGAGAATAGGAACTTTAGTATATCCAGCATGGTCAAGAGCCGCTCGTGTAACTCTCGTTACTGTGGCTCGTTCTTCAGGCGTTAGATAGACTGCCTCGCCATTTGAGCCATTTGTAACGATGCCGGCCGTGCCAGCCTTCACAAGACGAACTGCATGACGACCAATTGTAATTTCATCGAGATCTTCCGAGTCTGGTTGGAAGAAGACCTGTGTAGGAGCGTAAATGCCTGGTACAAGTGTTCTGGGCATCTTGAGGGATCGTGAGAGCTCGCAATGATAGCTCTAAAAGAAGGCTTTCTGGAGGAGATATTATCAGGTAGAGGGGGACAGGACAAGCACGAATTCCAAGAGATCTCACATCGTTATCCCACAATCCCTCTCCGCAGAGAGCTGGGAACGATCACAACAGTTGATCGAAGCCTCCGCTCATCGGCGTGGGCCCTAGGCCCCAAGATAGCTCGGGCATTGCATGTCAGGGACTTGTCCCTGCGTCACAGAATTTCGCGCCAGTGGTCACATGCCATACTTGGCATTGATTCAGGGGAGAAGCGGCAGGCGGCAACGATGACTTACAGAACACTTAGAGCATCATCTGGAAACCCACCCCACGTAGCGTCCCCACGAACCCGGGGAAAGGGGTTCTCCGCATTCAACAACACGCCCACAACGCGCCTTTGCCAGACAGGAGGTGGCGACTGGACGGCCTGTGTGCCTCGGAAGCGGGCGACGCCAAGGGACATGATGCGGACCCAGGCAGCGGGGGGAGACGGCACGGTCAGTCCGGATTCGGCATGGGGCACACGAGGGTGGGAGGTCTATGTGGACCCTTATCCGATGCAGCTCCACATGGTAGGCGGACGAATCGCGGCCATGGGACCCGGCTTAGCTAGTCTAACAGAGAAGCTGCGTTAGGGCCGTGATGTCGGATAGCGGAAGGGGAAAGTCGCCAGTCACATCTGACCAGTCTGTAGCATATCGAACTGAAGCCCGATTCTCCTCCGCTGTGGTGGGGGAATCTGGAGCAAACGGGGGTCCTTTGTGGATCACTAGCTAAAGAATTGGAGAGTTTGTCCTTTACAAGACCGGGGCAGGGCCATTTTGTCTCCGATGAAGTCGAGACCTACTTCTCTTCACGTTGCAACTTCTCGAACTTCATGTGATACCCCGAAGTTAACAGACTTATTACATTCTACTTCTCAATACATTCGCATTACAGAGCACGTACGCCGGACTCTGATACAATGGGCTCTCTTTCTGCGGTAGACGTCTCGGACGTCAAGATCCTAGGCTTTGTTGTCACGGACTTGCGATTTCCGACAAGTCTCGATGGTGTTGGATCCGATGCTATGCATGTTGGCACGAACGGGTCACATCCGTACATCCAGCTTAAGACGAACCATGCCGGTCTGACCGGTGAGGGTATCGTAAGTTGTCCTACTTTGCTGAATAATCTCCTTAGAAGCTGGTCTAATACGTTGTATTCTTCAGGCATTTAGCAATGGTCGCGGTAGCGAACTCGTCTGCATGGCCCTCGAAATCTTTGCGAAACGTGTTGTCGGCAAAACCATGCATGAGCTCACGCGCGACATGGGCAAGACATGGCGATATATGGTGTCAGATTCTCAGTACCGCTGGATCGGCCCCGAGAAGAGTGTCACGCATCTAGCCGTTGCTGGTGTGCTGAACGCGGTTTGGGACCTATGGGGAAAGATCCTGGGCAAGCCAGTCTGGCAAATTGTGTGCGATATGACTCCTGAGGAGATTGTGCGTTGTATCGACTTCCGCTACATTACAGATGTCATCACTCCTGAAGAAAGCATTGCGATGCTCAAGAAGACGCAAGCCGGCAAGGAGAACAGGTTGCGCGAAGCTTTTGAGAACTGCGCTGTCCCGGCATACACCACATCTCCAGGTTGGCTAGCATTCTCAGGCGATCGCATGAAGGAAGTCTTGCAGGAGACTATTGATCAGGGATATACAGTTTTCAAATTCAAAGTTGGAACAAGTATCGAGGCTGATCGCGCGCGTCTGTCCGCCGTGAGAGACGTATTGGGATATGAGAAGGGCTATCAAATCATGATCGATGCCAATCAGGTAAGTTGTCAGAGCTGACCTCTCGGACCTTTTCAAAGTACCTAACAAGCTTCTCAGGTGTGGAGTGTCCCGGAGGCTATTGAGTACATGAAGCACTTGGTGGAATTCAAGCCTGTCTTCATTGAGGGTCAGTCACCAACTAAGTAAATCGGAAGGGCGTGAAACTGACAGTCTCCTAGAGCCCACCAACCCTGACGATGTTCTGGGCCATGCTGCAATCCGCAAGGCACTCAAGCCGTATGGCGTTGGTGTTGCAACAGGTGAAGCTGCACAGAACCGAGTGACCTTCAAGCAGCTCCTCCAGGCTCAGGCCACAGATGTTGCCCAGATTGATGCAGTGAGGTTAGGAAGTGTCAACGAGTGCTTGGTAAGGAGTTAGAATGACCAATCAATCCGGACACAGCTAATCCTCTCTTCTCTTTTAGGCTGTCATGCTCATGGCTTTGAAGTTTGATATCCCCTGTGTTCCTCACAATGGAGCTATGGGTCTGACCGAGCTCACTTCCCACCTCAGTACCATTGATTATGTTGCGATCTCTGGCAGAAAATCCATGCTAGAGAACGCGGATAGCCATCGCGAGAATCTGCGACACCCTTCCAAGATCGTCAATGCCCATTATGTAACACCGCTTGCCCCAGGCTATTCAACAGGCTACACTGATGAGGCACTGGAGAAGTACACATATCCAAACGGAAGCTTTTGGAGCAGCGAGATCGGACAGCAGATCATTGCGCAGCCGACTGGTGGTGAACTATAGATCTAAACCCGGGATAGGAGTCTTTGTTTCTTTTGCATGTCTTGTAGAATAGATACAACGGCCTCAAGACTAGAGATTGCCCATGGCCTGATGTTATTAATAGCAATCGTCTGAAGTTCATCAATATCCGGCACAAGATGTCGAAGATCGGTAGACAGTGACGATAGTGTAAGAATAACAATAGCGCCGAGGGAGCTAGTAGATATATTAGCATCCAAAAATCGGGATTAGATTGCCTCGATGCACTCACGAGACTGAGAATGTCCAGGTGTAAGGGCTTGGCTTCCTCAATATCTGAGTTGTGTTGTGCACATAGAGCCTACACGTTTCTATGCACAGCGCAGCTTTCTCAATAATAGAAGCGGGAACACCAGTCCCGCCATGAGTGTTGATATAAAGAGCAAAAGGGCGATAGATGATATGTCTCGCAGCAAAGTATCGTATTCGTAGGACTGCTTCCCAATCGCTTGTGGCTGGTTCTGGCCCAAGTGACGGTCTGAAGGGCTCGGGAATAGACGAATACCACAGCTCAAGTTGTCTGTGAAGTTCATCACATACAGCCGTCATTGAAGATATTTCTTCTAATGTGATGTCGTCCGCGGTCATCAAGGTTGTCGAGGAGAGTGTTAAAACATGTTGTTTGCGAGGATAGAGTGAATTATGTATCCGATTGAGCAGCCTTCGAATGGATATCTCAGCCAAATAGCAGGTCGACTGCATGGGGTCTAAGTTGTTGCATGACGGTAAGCTCGTCTCGTCGGTCAGTTGCTGTAGTCCGCTTCGTGGTAGCTCTAACTCTGCAAGTCTGTCGCACTCCACGAGAAAGCACGACCAAAAGAGACGCAATACACTCTCGTGGGAGCCTAGTTCATCTTCTCGTGGTCCCAAACTAGAAATTTTATCAGTATTGTAGTCCCCATAGAAGCAAAAGGAACAAAAATCATACCCGGATAATTTGAATTGCAGTATAGTTGAGGCTGAATATATCAGTCTCCAACTTTGAAGAGGGCGGACAAGGTACGCGAAGTAGAGGCTTGCAAGCACCAAAGCTTGGGGGAGTAAGATGCTATAGGAAAATGACCAAGAAGATTGCGATATGAGAATTGGCATGGCGTATTGTATGAAGTCCATGCCTGGAGGTGATTCTTTGAAGTCTTGACCCTCCTCAAGCGGAGTGGTTGCGACGGCACCGAGCGCACATACGACAAGGCACAATGCCGTCTCTATGCTCGAATCGATACCACGCATTAGGAAATTCGCATAAATAGTTTGGAAAGTCTCTCGGTCAAGAATTGGATGCCAATGATGGGCCGTAGAAAAGAACGCTGAGACGAGATAGTCTGTAACTGTTTCATCGAGGTGAGGTGTTGGTGGTAGACCTGACCATTCTCCGAATGACAACGCTGATGGTAGCTGGTTTCGTGATTCTAAGAGAAAGAACAAGTCCCTTGGGTATTCTCCTATCAGGGCCTTCATTGCTGGAAGACTGAGGAGGTAACTCGAGGACGTCTTATGCTTGACTGGAATGGTCATTGGAGGCAGACTCTGGACTTGAGCCTGCACATCACCTGAGAGGAAAGGCCATGGGCCAAAAGGGATGCTGGCATTTGTAATGATGGTCGATATCCCATGGGCATTGGTGCTTGGGATAGATGCTTGACTTTGAGGTGATGTTCCCGCAATATTTATGGGAGACGGCCGGGTCTGTAGCTCGGATGAAATAGTAGCAATCGTATCAGCTTGCCCTTCAAGAATCATCTCGATGTCTCGAAGTCTGCCCAAGATCTCCCGAGTACCTCCCGATGTGTCGATACGCTGTGAGGGCGTATCGTCGTACACACACTCAACTTCTGCTTCAACGCAGTTCCGGCAGGTTGGTTTTGCGGCATCGCATCGACGCTTTCTTTAGGATGCATGAGTCAATGTGCTTTGTAGTTTGCTTACAGGAAAGTGTTCTCACCGGTGGCGGCAGTACGTGCACGCCAGCGCAACACGTCTTCGATTGAAGCTCATTCTCGCCCACTCCCGCTTAACAATCTAAATCGCGGTAGTCGATCAAAACCAATCTTCCGGGTCGCCGTGTTGCTGCCCCGGAGGGGAGTTTGTGCGGAGAAGTGGGCCAGCAAAATGAGACCTCCGCGTCATTGCGTTTTTTACGTCTCCTGACACGCGAAAAGCAGTTCCACGAAATCCAAAGGGGCTAATACGGATATGACTAATGACCAGGTAGGTGGTGGGTTCCCCTGACTCGGTCTCCCAGCAGATTTTAGAGGGCAGTAAGTACTGTAGATGCTACCGTAGCGCGAAATGGGTCCACAACTCCACGAGACGCCGTTAGCGTTTCGTACAGTCACAAACAGTTCTTTGGCAGGATCGCAAATAATGATTAACTTGATTGAACAGGTCTGATTATCTTGACTATGTACCTATTCTAGCATGGTAATTCGCAGGTTTACATGGTCGCGCTGCCGCTGTTATGATAGAATATACGAAGTTGGTGCTTAGCGCTTCCATTCCAGCCGGTGAATGGCATTCCAAGATTTGATTAAACCCGCTCAACATGGTCCTCTTCCGAGCCTTGCAGCTTTCCCTCGAGCACTTCCTGTCCAACCTTGGTGTTCTCTGCCTCAGTGATGCGCTGTGCTTCTGCCTCAATGAAATTTTGCGGCCGACCACGCTGAGTCATATCAGGCTTGCCGAAAACGAAGATCGATGGATTCTGGATGAAAATCTGGTCCATGTCCTCCAGAGTACGTCGCGATGTCTCAGGATACAAGCAGAAAACGACAGGGAAGTAAGCCCAGCAAATAACAGCGAAGACTATAAAGACACTCATCAGCACGCCGCGCTGGAACAAATGACGGGGAAAAGAGGGAGCTTACTGAGATAGAAACCCCAATGCAGGTTATTGACACCCACTTTAGTGAATTGTGTGACAATGAAGCCACCCATCCAGTTGGTCGCGGTTGCAGCGGCTGCACCCCTGGTACGCCATCCGAGCGAGTTGACCTCGCTGTTATACACCCACGGAACTTTGGCAAAGCTTGTTCCGTAAAAGAAGTAGTATAGGAAGAACATAGCCGTTGTAACGTTGCCCAACTGCAGAGCATTAGTCTCTTTCCTTACAAGCAGGACTTTGTTAGAGTCTGTCATGAACTTACAATCTTCTTCCTTGAGGGATCTTGTTCGGCCGCGTGCAGGCACATAGAAGCAATTAAGTAGCAACTTCCCATTGTAGTGGCACCGTACAGCATAAGTTTGCGTCGGCCCACCATATCGATGACGATCAAGCAACAGAACGCCGCACCAAGGTAGATGGTGCCGTTGACTGCTGTCAGGAGACGACTCATCTGTTGATCAAAACCAACACTTTGCTGTAGCAATGTAGGGAGATAGTATCCTAGAGCGTTGACGCCAGAAAATTGCTGCATAAACTGCGTTCCGCACGAGAGAAGAAGCCGACGGAAGTTCTGAGTCTTGTCACGGCACATAAGCACATCCTTGACAGGAACCCTGTCCTTCCGCTCTAGCGTGATAGCTGACTGGATTGATAGGAACTCAGCAGTTACCTCCTGATCGTGTATAGTTGCATTCTTGCTGGTAAGCCTGGCAATAACCTTGAGAGCCTCGTCGTGGCGGTCCTGGAGGAGTAGCCAGCGCGGAGACTCGGGTACGAATAGGAGAGTGATAGCAACAACGATCGGGAAGATAAGTTGGAACCCAAGGGGAAATCTCCACTGCAAAGCACCACCCTGGAAGTATAAACCGTAGTTCATCCAGTTGGCGAGGCAAAATGCTGCAGTGTTGCAGAGAGATCCCACGACGACGAGTTTGCCACGAATGCTGGGCTTAGAACACTCCGCTTGGTACACAGGGCAAGTTGACGATGTCAAACCTGTTGAAGGAGTTTTGGTCAGCATGCAGAAGTACCAGAGGTATTAGGAATAGTGGCTTACCCATTCCAAAACCATTGATGATACGACCAACAATCATCTGAGGCAAATGCCACGAAACAATTTGAAGAATTGCACCAACAGCATTGCATATAAGGCCAATAAAGATAGTCTTCTTACGGCCAAGCCTGTCTCCGAAAGTAAAGGCAGTGATTGCCCCAAAGAAAGCACCGAGCTGTGTAGAAAGAGTTGTTAGCATATCTCTCACAATGTATTTGACCGAGCTTAGCACTGACAGAGAAGCAACTTGATGTGATGCCCGAGATATTCGCTTTATTCGTCTCGGGGAACCATTTCTTGAAGTCAGCAGAGATCAAGACACCTGAGAAGACACCCTGGGATATGTTAGTTGACGGCGTTTTGAGTTGTCATAAGACGGGTTTCTGCTCACTTGATCATAGCCGAACCAAGACATGGATGCTGGGGTAGAGTCAGCCTATAACTTTCTCCTGAGGACACTCTCCAGCTTACCGGCGTTGACGACCGTGATGCAGACAATCAGCCATGTGCCGCTTAGACGGTCACTGAGACCCGCCATCTTGTTAAGATGACTGAGAGGAAACGGATGTAATGGTTGAGGAGAAGAGATGCGTGTCGGGTTTGAGAGAGGAAAAGCCACTGCCGTCGTTGAACGAGTCAGTTGTTCCGCACGATGCCGTCCAAAACAACTTCTGTTGGCGAGGCTGGAGACCTTGAGATTATATATCCAAGTCAGCAGTCTTCAGGAGAACAACTTGACCCTGTGACCATGCAATCTAAAGAGATCTAGGTCAGATTCGCCTGACCCAGATCCTGGAGGAGGTATCATCTTGGCCGGTTATTCGGATACGGGGTTTGGGGAAAGCGTTCCACGACAGTGGAGATGGGATTTTAGTGCCTCACTAAAAGATGGGGGACAGGCGAGAAATTACACTCCACGGGGTTGGAACTGCCAGGATGTGAGGTCTTTCAGAAAGCCCAAACCTTGACTAGTGGCAGGCCAGTGCTCCTCTCGGGGCTGAGCGGCAGACAAGTCCGCAGTGAGGGTAAGCGAAGGATACGGCCAAGTGAGACTAGCTCCATAACGCGTATACATTTGCACTAACGCTGACCTCTGTCTCACTGTCTTGTTGCTGTTCTAAACCGCAATTCTGAATTGATTACTCTTTTCAGAATCACTGAAAGACTGTTTTCATTTTTTTATTTAAAATGCAATTAATGAAGAACAAGGGACTTGACTGTTCCTAGGAGCGTGCCTCGCTATCATATTTGTTGGAGATAAAGTAGTAGTGTTAGTAGTTATTTGGCTAAGGTTCCACCATGGAAAGGGGGGATGGGCGGCAGTGGAGCCATGCGCGATTCGTGAGCATCATAGCATGCGAGAGTGCATTAGTCGCGGCTTAAGCCTCGCAGCCATCTTGACGTGTGCCTCCGATATCGAATGATGATCTTCTAGCTCAGAAAGCGAGTCGTAACTGTCCAAAAGAGGATATGCTACTTTCCTACCGTTACAATTGACTGCCTCAAAGAGCTGAACTTCAGACTCAGGGACATTGTGGCCAAATACAGGACAAGTCGCTAGCTCGCCTACAACAGTCTTCTACTATCGCCGACTCTGTCTACCATGGCTACGCAACCGTAAGAATCCCGGAACGCATGCGCAGCGTCTTCATGAGTGCTTATAGATAATCCAGGGGATATGTGCTCGTAACAGGAGCAACAGGCTTCATCGGAGCTCATGTCGTTGACAACTTGCTTGCCAGAGGGCTGAAGGTGCGAGGTGCAACAAGATCATTAGGCAAGGGTCAAGCTATGCTTAAGGCCCGGCCTCAATATGCTTCTCAACTCGACTTCGTGCAGATTGACGATTTTGAGAAACTTGGTGTTTTCGAAGAGGCCGTGAAAGGCATTGATGCAGTAATTCATGTCGCAAGTGTAAGGATAAGCTCGATCCAAAATCTTCAGAGTCCTATATTGACCTTTCTCAGCCATTTACATATGATACGAAAGACAACGAAAAGGAGCTCATAATTCCAGCCATCAATGGTGTTCGATCAATTATGGAAGCCGCTGCAGCTACTACTAGCATTACAAGAGTCGTTATCACATCGTCATTTGCTTCGGTGCTCGACGTGAACCGGAAAGCACCTCCTTATTTCACATATACAGGCAGTGATTGGAATCCACTTTCCTACGAGGAATCTGCCGACCCGGCTACTAGTGCCGTGATAGCATACCGTGGAGCGAAGAAGTTTGCTGAGTTAGAAGCTTGGAAGTTTATCGAAGAGAAGAAGCCACACTTCGATATTGTCACTCTGTGCCCGCCGATGACCTTTGGCCCTGTAGTTCACCCTGTGAACGGCGTTGCAGCATTGAACGAATCGAATGCAATGCTGTGGAAAATTGCGAGTGGCGCGCAACCGTTGCCTGTGGCCCGCGTGCCATTCTGGATTGACGTGCGTGATTTGGCTCAGGCTCACGTGGAAGCACTTGTTCGACCAGAGGTTGGGGGGAAAAGATATGTGCCGGCTTCGCCAGAGCGCTTCTCTTACGGGTTAGCCGCCAACATTATGGCTGATAATTTCGAATGGGCGAAGGGTCAGGTGGTACAGGAAGAGCAACCCATTGATGAATCTCATGGTCTAGATGGCGAGACTGCCGCTAAAGAGCTCGGGTTGGACTACAAGACCTTCAAGCAGACCGTGGTGGATTTAATAACGCAAGCGGTGGAGATGAGGGACACGAGTAGTTAGAAGCTTTCATAGTCAATGGAAAGCATGTACGATACGTTAGTACTTGGTATCTTATCTCTTCAACCTTCCCTCAACGCATGCACCAGGCACGCCAAGAACCCTCCAAGTTTTGACAAGCTCAAGTCCTGCAGCCTCAAGCATGGAACTGAACCCTGCTTCAGTTCGCTCTTTACCACCCATTGTCATCACTGCTTGATCAAGAACAGCCGCAGGGAAGTCGGCCTCGCCAACACGAGCTGGAAGAACCATTTCACAGATTAACACGCGGGACTCTGGTGACATCGAAACAGCCAGGCTCTTGAGAATCTCAATGCCGACACTATCTGCATAATCGTGAAGAATCATACGCATGAAATATGCCTTTGCGCCTGTTGAAGTTAACAGTCAGTTGAGTATTATCTGAGGAGCTACACGCAATACTAACCTTTGATAGGATTTGGGGTCATAAAATCGTGTGGCATGAAGCCAGTGTCGGATGGTAGAACACCGCTTGACTTGGCCATATCGATGACGTCCGGACGTTCTTGCAGATAGCAAGACCTCGGTGTGAGCTCAGGGTGGGCGTCTAATATTCTCTTCAGAACAACACCATGGCCCCCTCCCACATCGACAAGTTCTACGACCCCCTTCTCAGTTTCCTCGGGGCTATTCTTCAGACTGCTGAAATCGAAATGTCCGACAGGTGGGATAGCGACATCGATGCCTGCCATTCCGGTCTGGAAGGCCTGTATCTTCTCAGGGTTCTGCGCCATGATGGCCCAAACTGGGGTTCCTTCCTGCTTATGGTAGGCCGTGTATGGATTGCGAAGGGGATCGTCGGGCTCATGCAGGCCGTGAGTGCCAACCCACTCGTGAAAATTATGCATGTTCATAAACCACTCATCGTACCTAGGGCCCATTAGCTGAAAGGTGATCTGTGATACAGGCAACCACAACTCACATGGCCAAAAACAGATGTCCAGGGCTCGGGCTCGTCATGATATACGCCTTCGAGAATTTGGTATGAAGGTAGTCTCCTCCATCCGAGCGAGTCTGGTCGAGGAAACCAGCAGCCACTTCCGTACGGCAACGTCAGAAATGGCCAGTCGCCGAGATGATACAATATAGACGACATTCGTTACATGGAATTAAGCTTACCGAGTACTCGCCCCATGCGCTCTGCCGTAACCAATCAGAACGACGATCAATCACATTTGGGGTACGGTCTTACCTAGAAGTGAATCTTGGACCCCAGTTGCCTTGGACAGGTCCTGCAGTGAGATGGGACCGTCTTGGGGAATTGCATCAAGAACCTTGTGCTTCATGAAAGTCCGTACAGCGATGAGCTCGGCCATCTGCAAGGAGACGTCAGTTTCTGATTTGGCAATTGAGTTTGGTAACGCGTCGGACATTAAGACCGTGATAGTTGGGCTCCATGTCTGGAGTAATCAATGCTCTGCTGAGCTGCCTCGCCTTGGCGATCAGCTGGACTCTTGACATGTACCCATTGAGGTCGGGAGCATCACTGTATGACTGAGCAACAGCTGTTAGCTCTCCTACAAGGTTCTGCACTTCACTCGATGTCGGTACTGCCATGGCTACGACGATGTCTGCGACCAGACAAATCTTTCAAAGTCACAATTTATTTGACGATGCAGCTAGGTGTTTGAAGAGACACATGGAGCATCGCGCCACATGCCACATCGGAGAGCTCCCACATCTCCGGTGGTGCGGGGCTTATCTCCAGAGCTACCTCAAGCAAGTGCGAAATCAACATTTGCTTTCCACTACCCCTGACTTTCTAGGACCGACCCGACATGGCCCTGCCTTGCTAGTTCAGTCAATAGATCCCAAAACAGGCAAGCCATAATTAGTGTGAGAGCCAGCTAAAACCACAGGGCCTTAGCAAGGGCCGCAGGTTGCTGCACACAGCCACGCGTTCTTGGATGCCGGCGTTGTTAGTCAACATTCACGCGTTGCACGGCGCTCTTTGTTCGATGCCCACCCTAGCCCCTTTGGCGCTGGTGAAAGCCCGCGTCACGGCAACGCCCGCAAAGTTTAGAATGGCTTACGAGGCCGATGCAAAACACGAGGTACAACTGAGGAAGCTCAAACGAACGTTTGTCAACAATCTCCTCTGGGCCCTTTGAGAGGCGTGAAACGCTAGAAACCAAGAAGAAGAGGAGGAGCTTTGCGTGCGATGTGGTGGGCAGGCGGCCAATGTAAAGAAACGCTTCTGAAGTTCTGAGCCGATGCTAGTTCATTTAACGAATATCCCGTGTAAGCAATGAAAGATGGACTAGCATTGTGCATTTCGGCCCACAATTCACCGTCCCGGCGCCATGGAGCGGGGTCTGCTCGGAGCCACTTCTTGAGTCTAGGCTAGCCCAGCCAAAGGTTTGCGCCTCCCCGTCAATCCTGATCACAAATCTGCTGTCGCGCAGGAGAGGAGATTGACCGTTCACCGCTTTGCACGATCACAAGAGCCGTCCTCAGAATCGCCAGGCTGGTCCGTAGATTTTGGTGACATTGATGTGCGGTGTCCAGACGGCGACGCGCGATATCATGGACCCAGACGTGCCCCCTGGACCCTCCGACCCCCGGCCCAGTGAATCATCGCAGCCGTCATCCAGGATCGAGCCAGACACATGGACCGATGACGACGACGAAGGCTACGCTCAGTCCCTGTCCACCAGCTATCTGACCTCTATAGCAACTGATATCAGGAGAGGAGTTGTGGAGAATGGCCGTACTTACGCTGCGTATGGCATGCACAAGCCGTGGCTGCCTGTCGACGATGAAGAGGTGCGCGAAGCGCGACTTAAAGTCCTTGGCCAGCTACTGACCGCACTAGCTCGACCGTAATGACATGCAGCATTGCAAATTTGTGCTCTTGATGGACAATGAGTTACATCTGGCACCAATTGTCGAAGATCCACACAGGATCTTAGACCTCGGGACGGGCTCAGGTATCTGGGCTATTGATATAGCAGACAAATACCCCTCCGCCGCCGTTCTCGGTGTCGACACGGCGCCTGTCCAGCCGAACACAGTCCCCCCAAATTTACAGTTTGAGATCGATGATGTTGAAGCAGACTGGCTATGGCCAGAGAACAGCTTTGACTTCATCTACGCCCGCGAACTCATCATGGCTGTTCGAGACTGGCCACGTCTCACGAGGCAAGCTTATTCGCGGCTAAAACCAGGAGCCTACTTTGAATTAGGAGCTTCCGTACCAATATTCACCTCGGACGACGGCACGCTACCTCCAGGCACAGCATATGTCGAGATGGCGCAGCTCTATTTCGAGATGTCCGAGCGAATCGGTGCGTCGGGGAAGGAGCCATTGAAATGGAAGCAGTATATGGAAGAAGCCGGTTTCGTCAACGTCGTTGAGAAGGTCCTAAAGATCCCAACCAATCCTTGGCCAAAAGACCCGAGGTTAAAGAAAGTTGGCGCATTCGAGCTGTCCCATTTCCGCGACACAATTTCGAACATCTTCTCCCGCGGATACACGGAGATACTTGGAGGTGACCCGACGTACTTTCAAGTCTTACTTGCAAAGGCTAGACAAGAGGTGTTAAATCGAGACATGCATAGTTATGTGCCATTGTACGTGTTTGTTCCCCAACCGTCGGTACCAATCTAATCAAGGCTAGCTACGTTGTATATGGCAAAAGACCTGAGAGTAGTGGTTCACAGCCACATGCTCATCATGTACCTGTATCAGGGAGCCGTGAAAACTCTGCTGAAAACTAGCGAGTCAAACGGGAGCAGCGAAACAAGGTTTGATTAAGCAGGTACGGCCCTGACGCCCAAGTGGCTTTTAGGCCACACTTACAGTGTCGAGTAATCATGTATATGTGAAAATGACGGGAACGGGTAAGCAGGCGTTTATGGTTGTATATAGGTAAGGTGATCAGGAGAAAGGGAGTAGGGAATCCAATTGCGCATGCAACTGGGCAGTTCAAGCATCTCGTTTACATGATGTCTTGGAAAAATTCTTTCATGTCCTCCATAGCTGGGACGGTGTTATGTATAAAACAAACAATAGGAGTCATCTTTGACCTTGATGAATATTTGGCAATGCACGAAACTCGATACCATTGTATTCTACTTCCATCAACCATATGCTATGATCAACAAGTTCTCAACTGAGGATGGATTTCATATGTTGGTGCCTTTAAGAGAAATGCTCAAGCCCGTTTCGTGCCCGTGCCCTTTGGCACCCTGAAAACCCAGTACAAGCCCATAGCAGCTGCGATATTCACAATGATGTACACCCATAGAAGGCCGAAGTTCCTCCACCTATCGTCATAAAAGATCTCAAATCGTGCTAAGAACTCATTCGTGGAGGCAAGTGAGCAATAGCTGCACAGATTACTCGAATCCGGGTTGAGTAACGCACCCCCGGCGACCTTGATGTAGGGCGCGAGATACTCGTTGCAGGTCATGTTTCCGGGCGGCTGCATGTATAGTATCTCATTTTCAGCGCAAGTGACCTTTGAGCCCGCAACAGCCGTAGACATCACCCCGCTTATCAGATATGTTGCAGGAGAAACATGGTACATGAAACTCCAAAAGCCGGGCAGGTCTGCTCGAGGGACGCCGACGCTGTAACAATGTCAATCCGTTGCGCTTTCAGATCAGGTTGTCTTGCCTCGGAGGCAGGCAATGGATGACTTACCCGCAAAATGCAATACAAAGCATCCACATCAAACTTGCCAGGACACCCGCCGTGGGAGGTATCTCTATCCAAGTTATGACGAAGTGGGAGAATGTGCTGGCAAACAGCATGAACATCCACAAAAAGAGAAAGACAAGGAAGCCTCGGATATGTACGTCGTCTGCAGTAGTGTTTTGTACAAATCCTACAGGATAGTACCAACAAAAATACATGATAGCCGCCATGAGACTATTCCAAGCAATCTCAACAAGAATGTTAGATAAAACATAGGCTATTAAGAGCACATTAGTTGCTTGTCGCTTCATGAGACTGGAGTCTAGTTGAGACTGGAGTCTAGTAAAGACTAACTTGTCCATCTGTATATCTTCGAGGGCCGCTCCCGAGCTTCATAGAGATCTCGCTGAGGCACGAACATTGGCATGATTTGCTCATTGATATTGCCGAATAAGACCATATACATAAAAATAGCATACAGCTGATTTTGAAGGCCCTGAATACTATTGTGTGCCTTGAAGCTGAAACCGAGATAGAGTGACTAAGGCAATGCAATCAGTCTTCGTCTAAGAAATACAGTCTTGTTAGCACTTACAGACAATACGATCAAAGTAACTTTTGACCAAATATAGGTCGGGGATCTCCAGAAGTGTTTTGCGGTGCGGATGAGAACCTCCCAGAATTGAATCCAAAAGGACGCGACGAACTCTTGATGTTGAGACATGTCGTCCTTAACCTGCTCATCTAAAGTCGCCGGCTGGATCACAGCTAGAGCTTTCAGTCGAGACAACTCTTGTTTGGCAACCCGATACTCTGGTGAGTCTTGCCAGGCATGATGCCAATCAGTCCCATGGAATCCATCCGCAGGGGGTTTGATAACCTCTAGCATCCACTCTGCAGGGTTGGCGTCAATCGGACAGGATGGTGCTCCTCTTCTCTCAAAATACTTAATGAGCTCCGATGATCGTTGACCCAAATCTTCCAAAGTCAACAACTTGCAAAATTCTGTATCATGACGATGACTTACCGCCAAAATAAACCGTTTTTCCTCCAGGTGCAAGTAGCAGAAGCCGGTCAAAACGCTGAAAGAGTATTGCTGACGGCTGATGTACTGTGCACAGAATTGCCTGCCCACTTCTGGTAAGCTTTTCTACAAGGTCGCAAATTGCCCAGGAAGTCTGTGAGTCTAGTCCAGAGGTAGGTTCATCCAGGAAGAGTAGTAATTGAGGACGAGCAGCGAGCTCTACACCAATAGTGAGGCGCTTCCGTTGTTCAACATTGAGACCTTCTCCCGGAACCCCAATCAGGGCATCTGCGAAGTTCTGCATTTCCAGCATAGAGATTACCTGCTCGACGTAAGCCTGCTTCTCTTTCCGAGGTATTTCTGCTGATTGTCGAAGTAGAGCACTGAATTCCAGGGCTTCGCGGACGGTCATAGTGTTCAAATGAAGATCTTGTTGCTGAACATAGCCTACTCGATGTTGGAATGTAGAATCTGTTGGATTTCCATCAATGAGCGTCTCGCCGCTTACAACACCAATCGTGACGCGTGCGGCGAGTACATCTAGAAGAGTGGTTTTCCCGGCTCCAGACACACCCTACAGCGCGGTTAGACCTCCCGAGACTGGGCTTTGCATTTAGCAACTTACCATGAGTGCGGTCGACGTCCCTGGTTTTACCCAGCCGTCGACATGATCCAGAATTCGGCGCTCCGTGCCCTTGATTTTGATATCGTAACACAAATCTTCCCAATGAAACACAGCGGTGCTTGTTAACAGTGTACCGGGGCCACTGCCTACCTCCTTCGCAGGAATGACTGGGCGACTCTGTAATAAAGTTTCGACATCTGAAGTATGTGACTTTCCAAATTCTGAAGGCATTTTTCCTCGTCGGAATACCAAAATCTCTCCTTTGCTTTTAGGGGGCTTTGCGAATTCGGCTGACATGAGATATGTGACGAAAAAGAAAATAAGAAAGGCAAATAGAATGCCAACATTTCTACTGATTTTAGTCATTTGAAATAATGAATTCTTAATGAGCAACTGTAATCTTACCTCCACTTGTGCGAATTATAATATCCAAAGGACAGATTGATATACCTATCGCCATCGGCAACTAGTGTACCGGGCTGTGCGCCAACGACTGCGCAGATGTGAGATTCTGGCGGAAGGTTGGTATAATCTGGACCTTGTGGGACTACTTGAGCGCATGGAAACGACCTATGGTGGAATTCATTCGCCATGAGCGCCTCAAATGCGTAAGCGAGCGGGTTAACTATGAAGTTTAGAGTCAGTCGGTAGTTCCCTTATGATGACAATGACAGAGTCGAAACAGGGCGAATAAAGATGTCTCAGAAAAATCCATTTAAATTAAGACTATGTCTTGTGGGGAATGATCGAAACATGATCATGACAGGCGAGACTGAACTTCAGAAGCTGCTTACTGTAATTCATCCACCGTGACCAACCAGGCATATATGACGTAGGGATGGTGAAGCCAGTATATATCATCAGACCGAGGCTAAGCAAAGCGCTGGGCACCATCGCCTGATGAGATGTTCGGGTAGAACATGCCAGCGTACGATACAGCGACGACATGACTAAAGTTGTAATGTAAGTTGTAAGGCAAAAGAAGAAAAAATTACTAGGCTCCCGTCGTAGGTGAGCCATGAAGTAAATCAAAATATTGAAGATGAACATGTTCATAGTTTTGTACGGAAGATCCGTCGCGTAGCTCGCTATTGCCTGGGCAGACTGATGATAAAACGCATATCTATTATGCTTTTCCACCACAGGTCGTTCCGCGTACACTCCGAGCACCTATGGTCAATCAGCTTCCGTTAGATAGTAAAAACAAAGATTGCTGATCATACCTCAAGCTGGCTAGAAAAAGCATTGAAGAGCAGGGAAAAGAAGATTAGGCCGCCACGATAATAAAACGTAGATGTGTTATCCTTTAAGTCGTAGAACATGCTACCGAGAATGAGAGCCATGATAACGTTGAAAAACAAGGATGCAATCGTAAAACCCGGATCGGCTTTTAGTCTTTTATAGCCGCGCCACAGCGTTAGAGAGACTTGCTGAGCATAAGAGATTGTATAAGGTGACTTCGAGCGCTGAATCTTTGCCTGTTCAGCTCGCCGTGACGTTTGGTATTCGGGTAATCGCTTCTCCGGTGGATGTTTCTGCTTATATTCATCAAGTTCCTTGAGGAGATCTTGGCGTTGCTTGCTGCTCTGCCATCTTGCGGCGAACTCATCGGGCGTCCGCGGCACACGGCTCTCAAATCCTCGTTTAGGTTGACGTTCATTTGGGCTGGTCATAGAGGTCAAGAAATCGGGGATTGTTTGTCTGTCCGGGCCTGGTGAGATGTTCAGTAGTTGACTTTGTAGAGGGGGCCGGAGTACCTACACTCGAATCCCAAAGCCTCAAAGTAATGTTTTGCGTCTGAAACTCTCCCAAAGAAGATCTGGCGGCCGTCATATAGAACTGTGACACGATCGAAAAGCTATCTGGAGATGAGTGTCATGCAATGCAAGAGCAAAGTGGCCACCAAAACTTACATCATACGCAGATTGAGGTGCTTGATAAATAGCTACCGCAGCTGCAACTCCAAGTAGATCTGCTTGAATTTTTAAATTTTTACAGAAGTTGATAGCATTTGCACTATCCAAGCCCCTAGTAGAGTTATCCCAGCATTGAAACTTGGCCATTGTGAGCGCAGCTTCCGCGATGCTGACACGTTTGCGTTCGCCACCGCTGACTCCTCTTACAAAATCGTCGCCCACTCGTGTATCAATCGTTGCGTTAAGCCAAATATTGCCATCATGACGTCTCGCATCATTGTGTCCGCTTGCTCGCGAGTGAATCCTCCTGGGACGTGACGTACGGAGCGAGCCCTGGCGGCAAATGTGAGCGTTTCACCTACAGTGAGATGGGCGAGATGTGTGTCGACTTCGGCATTATAAAGAACATCACCACGGAAAGAGGATCGAATGTGGCCATAGTTGATACCTTCGATGATCCATTAGTCTCATTCAAGAATCACCTCTCGATTCTCCCCCGACATACCTCGAAAATTCATATATGCATCAGAATTTATCTCGAGACCTGCTGTTTCTCCTGCGATAGCCTTGAGCAAAGTTGAGCAACCGGAGCCGGGGGGACCGAGCACCAGTAGCAATTCTCCCTCTTCCACGACACCTTCAAAGTTGCGAAGAATATCTATGCGCCGTCTCTTGCTGTTTCCGCTCATCAGGCTCATTAACGAAGATATGGCCCCAAATAGAACACTGCCAGCACTCTTTTGGTATTCTGCACCGGTGCTCCATCCAAACACATTCAAATTCCGAAACGCAACGCCAAGACTACGTGACGGGGCAGAACGAGGATCTGAGTCTGAAAGGCGGACGAAAGCTTTAACCCATGATCTGGCATCGAAAGTCGGAGATTTAGGGTCCAACCGAGTTCCCGGCTCAGGACTCAACGCGTGAAGTTCGGATTCCACTGTGGTCGAGACACGGGTCAATCGCTGGGCAAGCTCTTCAATTTCTTCCTCCATATTATCTACCGAGGACTCTTGGTTGGAGGTCTGGTGGCTGATTTTCGGGTCCATTTGTGTCAAAATCGCCCGTCAACAAGACTTATTGGACTGGTTTTTCTAAGATGTGATGTGGTCGATGCCTCCGGTGTTCGAAGTCAAGGAATGCTCGCTTTAGAGACCGTATCGAACCGGCATAAAGCAAACTTGAGAAAATCACGAGAAGCTCGATAGTTTTATCGTGGTTAGAATAGTAAAGCTATTTATCCTAAGGGTTCGAATATACAGCACCCGAATGGCGAGGCTAGGGTATCCACCGACCTCCTACTACACGCGTACGACTTGAACGTTGTACCGATCAAATCCCGAATCAAACGACAACCGGCTCACTGAGGTCTTTCGTAACATTTTGCGCTGCTAGGCTTTCATTGCGGCCCGTGCGGTATTTGCTTGCTTGATGAAGACGGGACAATAACAAATCCACGGGCCTGAGTGCCAAGCCCCGAACCCCGAAGTGTGGCGCGCCAACCTCAGAAACGCCCAGAGTCTCTACTAGATCCACCGAAGAGAACATGATAGGCCAAGTTACTCACATACGTAACCTTTTCTCAAGCTTAGACCTGCGCCGCACAGAGTTCAGTCCAGGATCATCATAGCGGGCTCCGCGGCCCGGCCCCGCGGGACCGACTGGCTCCTTTTGTTTCCTTTCCTACCTTGCCTATCACAAACTTCCATAAAACACAGATTTCTTACGTAGTAGCGTTAACCCCCTCACACGGAAACACACGGCTATATAGGGATTGTTTCCCCCTGAGGCATTTCGAAGTGCATTTCGCGTTGGGAAGTGGGCTTCATGCGCAACGAAACGCAACTTGAACCTCATCTTTGGTAGCTCGAGTCTGTAAGTATATCTTCATATAATGTATCTTTTGAGCAAGCGCATAATCAACGTCGGAAGAGAGGATTTTGAACTCGGCGAGAAGGTCTGTACAAGCTACTGAGATAGGCTAGATAGCACCTCGACAAGCTTATACGGAAGAATGATATTTGGATAGTTTTTGATTTACCTATGAGCTGCTTAGCTAGGCTAAAATACAACTCGACAAGGTCTGGCGCGCAGTAAAGTGGCTGTGCAAGCTGTATAAGTAACATACCTCGTGTTATCTCGGTGATATAGTGCCGAAGAGCAATCGCCCGGCCCGTATTGATTATGAACCCCCGGAAACATTTGTTCAGCTCGTAGTGAGCAGAAGAGAGCTCCTCGTGTGTGACACAAGGTTATCAGGAAGGATAATAATTAATTACAATCGGGGTTGACTTGATTTACGATAGCAGCACCTAGTTGTCAAGAGCCAGTCTCCGCACCCTAGTGTTTCTTTTGAAAATGGGCTTAGATGCATAGTCTGCGCTTTGTATACCGGCCATGTCCCGCCTGATAAAATGGCATCTAACCCACATTTATCCGTAAGCTCTTCGACATCATTCGAGAACAAAAGAGCCCCTCGTTTTCGAAACTTTGGCCAGACTCCATCGGATAGGATGGCTGAAGCATTTACTTACCAGCCTAGAATACTTACAAACATGCATTTGAAATGACTGACTTAGCTTGGCCAGGCAAAGACGAAGCAAGACTCGTCTCGAGCTGATGAAGGCTGTAATAGAGGCAAATAATTGTTTCCACATAATATTCTTCTCAAACCGGTTCACAATGAAAACAGACGCGGCATTCCCTGGATACAAGCGGTTCCAGATGACGTTCGCGATTATGCGAATCCGTAGTCTGAGCTTGAGCTAGGTTTCTTCATGCTGGCGTCAACCGGACTCGGCGACTTGTAATTATCAAGTATTGTGAGGCAGACATATTTTAGCGTTACATCTTTAACATTAGACGGCCAGAGAAGGAATGGGCTCAGAGGATTTCAAGTTACACAACTTGGAGCTTTTCATGTCTCTTCTTACTCAGTTCTTAAATTGAATAACACCAAATGTATCTAGATTGCTCGGCGGATATCGGGTAGCGCCAAGATTTTGATACAGTGGGCCATGCCGATTGCCGTCATGCCAACAAACTTCCACCTCGAGCATAGCACATGTCATACAAGAGCCATTTAACTACTCGAAAGCTCACTTGAGATCACTGGCACGTCTTATGTGTCAGTATGCCATGTAGTCCTAGGTCACTTGTCGTGTAGTCCGACGGAAGTTGAAGGTGTCTACAGTGTGCCCGAGAACCACTCCAGCCTAAGGGTTCAGAGTAGAGTTTTTTTAAGAATTTTAATTGCTTTTAGAACTCCGTTTTGTCATCAGTCCTCATCATGTGTGTTTTCTTCTTTGCGTGGAAGCCACTGAACGAAAATTGCAATTCCCTTAATCGCCACAAGTTTCTTGATACATAGAGATTTGCTGTCACTGAGCTCACGAATAATGCACTTTTGTGGGCCACATTCCGCTTTTTGTAGGGCTGGCCACGTGGTGGCGTACCTATCACACCGGACCTGCAGCTCCAAGACGATCAGGAAAGTATGATGGCGGATCAGATCCGGAGACTTCTCGTTTCTTAGACATCCAGATTCTCTTATCTATGACTCTGCTTCGTGACCAATTCGAATGGACCTCGAAACCGCAATTGAAGTACGCTGGCCTACCGGATTAGCTTAAGCTTGGTCTTAGGGTCGCCCCAGATGCTCCTTAATCCCGACTAATGCCTTGGCCGGTACCGCGCCGGTGCATTGGGTGCATACAACCATCTAGAATACTAACAATTGTTATCTTTCTTCGCGGCTAGCCGATCGCATCGGCCAGTCGCGTTATTTTTTGTTCAGTGTTATCAATAGTTCGTCGGCTCGGCTCCGACATTCTAGTGCTTTTGCACGGAGTACATGAACAGTATGGCATCACTACTTGTTCTCGACAGCACATATCATTCAAGGCTTTCTATCATACCTAGCCACACCTTCTCAACAACCCTACTTCGGCCCCGGCTGTAACCCGAACATAGCAAATAGGTAGTCGAACATCAGCATTACATTGCATTCAAATCCATAAGCATGAGGAAATTAATTCCATTGTGTATTATCGGGGGATCAATTCAGGTCGCAAATGCGTTCACTGAAACCACCTTGAACGTCAATGGAATCCGATATTATGTGCCCCATCTTGAAATCGTGAGTCACCCTATGCTAATTGGAGGTTTGACACGCTCTAATAGCAATAGGCAAAAATCAACGGATTGAAAATCGATGCGTCTTTGACAACCCTCAGGCCTTTTGTGGTTGTTTCAGCTCAAAACCCAAGCATCTCTGCCGATTACATCAGTTCCAAACTTGCTGATTATGCCGCTCAAGATGATGTTTACTCGGAATATTTCTCTGAGCGTAATTATCCCTGTTCCAAAAATGACCGTGATCAGTTGTATTAACATGGGTAGTCGTCTACTTACAGTTGACAAAATGCGTCGTGTCTCCAAGCAGCAACTACAGCGGCAACTATTTACTTTCCAATGAATACCCGGTCACAGCCAAACTTTCACCGGGCCCTTACTTCCTATCTCCTAATAATTCTGTCTATAAGGCCTATAGACTTTACGACGATCCTCAGAGCGCTTTCACTGTTGGCGTCGTTCAGACGACAGAAGACAGTTTTGCAGAAATATCGGCGTCTTCGTACTCGGCTCAGGCCGAGGCTGCTGTTCCTGTACCATCTCGACTCTACTATGGTACTAAGTTGGACGCCAAGCCTCTTCTAGGAGTTCGAATTGCCGTTAAGGACATTTATCACATCAAAGGGGTGAAGACCGGAGCCGCCTCTCGCGAATATTATAAACTTTACCCAGCTCGTAACGCATCTGCCCCTGCCGCACAGAGGCTAGTTGACTTGGGCGCTGTCATTGTTGGCAAAGTCAAGACGTCTCAATTTGCTAATGGCGAAAACCCGACCGCTGATTGGTATGTTAAGCCCATGTTCAAACTGATCTTTTATAAAGTAACAACCCTTTAGGATCGAGGTTCTTGCACCTTTCAACCCTCGCGGTGACGGCTGGCAATATTGCTCCTCATCTTCTGCAGGCAGCGCGGTGGCAGTTGCCTCATATGACTGGCTTGATGCAGCCATTGGAACCGATACATCAGGAAGCATGAGATGTGAGTTATCATTCTGAGCTATTGCTGGATCTTCAAGTATCTAGAACATCTGACAAAATGTCTCAGTTCCGGCTGCTTACAATGGCGTCTTTGCTGGCCGTCAGAGCCAAGGTGGAATTACTACAGACGGCCTTGTTCCCTGTTCCTCGACCTTGGATACCCTCGGAGTCTTCACACGAAGTGCGGAGACGCACCAGCACTTCCTACAGTCGTGGTATGGCATGGATACTTACAAGACTTATTCTGCATTCCCCCAAAAAGTCTTTAAGGTGACCAATGCCACAACTGGAGGATTCCCAGCAGCCGTTACTGCTGCACAGGGACTTTATGACGCGTTTATCCATAAGCTTGCGGACTTCCTACAAGCGACAGTGGTAGATCTTGAACCTTCGTCTGCATGGCTTGCAGGCGGTCCAATCGACGAAGAACTTCTCGTATATACGAATATGGTACGTCATTCACACCGGCCAGCTTTTTTCAATTGCTGACAGACATTATCCCCATAGTCTTATCTTGCCGTGGCTTGGTGGGAGCAGGTGCATTTGTTGCAAAATCCTTTTTACGCTGATTGGAGAACTTTCACTGGAACCAACGAATCTCCCAAAATTGGGCCCAAAGCAAGGGCATCGTTCAACTATGGCAACAATAACGTAACAAGAGAAAGATACGAAGAGTCACTGGGGATTATGGCTAATTTCACAAGGTGGTGGAGTGAAATCATCAATCCGCCGCACCCTGATACGTGTTCGGAAGCTATATATGTGTATCCTGCAGGCGCAAAGGGTGCCCCTACCTACCGAGATACATACCTGTCAAGCCCTAACGTTCAAGTCAACTGGCAAATTTCCCACGCTGCAGTGTATGCTGGGCTTCCCGACTATTACGTTCCTATTGGACAGGTTCAATATTTAAGTCGGCTTACGGAAGTAAATGAAACTCTACCTGTGTCAATTGGTATTGGCGCTGGCCGGGGATGTGTGAGTCTAGTCGAGCACCTTGACGTCCATATCAAGATACAAAGAACTAACATATTTTTAAGGATTGGATGCTCGCTCATCTACTAAGTGAGCTGGAAAAGGCTGGCATTATTTCACCTGTCAAGACAGGAGAGGTCGCATTTTAGATAGAAGAGCAGATCATGTACTCTGTCCACAATAAATAACCTGCATCGCAACGTGAGAATGTCGCCTAAAAGAAGTATGACAAGCGAAGTGGGATTTGCAGCTCTCAGTAAACTCGACCGCGTGGTGTTCCTCGTCATGTTGTTGGGCAACATCACAGTACTCGTCGAGGCGTTCTTTGACTTGAGCCGGGCTTATGATTTCCCTCGTCCAAGTTGTCCACACGCCTGCCGCGATCACACGTGTATTCATCCAGATCACGCGAATGCTGACACCAATAATAGCACCCCTCTTTCGGCCAAGTTGCTCTATCTGAAGCAGAAACGCCGTTACGACAGCATACGGCAGTCAAAACTTGGCATTCTTTACCATATTGAACCAACATATTTTAATATCTAACCGAACCTTGAAACGCCGAGGGTTCTGATTTGCTGTCTTACCAGGCAATTGAACCATTTTCGTGCGGCGATATACCTAAGTCCCCACTCCATATCTTCTTCGATAATGCGGGGACGCTGGAAGCAACTTCCCCGGATAAGTGATTGAATTTGAATGATGTAGTGAATGGACCTCTCTTTACTTGGTCTTTGAATTTTTCTATTCCCTCAGGGTAAGTCTGTGTGCCATTGTATCCGTATAGACGGGTATCATGAATTCCCTAGTCTTTTACGAGCTGCATTTATATATATATATATATATTGTCATCAGATCTCCGGAATTTGGCAACGAAGCATGTGGTTGGATTGAGGTTCTCGTCTGTTGTTTTGTGATGATGCTTACTCTAGCGGTGGTATGCTTTCTATGCTTTATTCTGCAGACTGCTGCGGAACCTCTACGATATGGATTGAGGGATGACGAGCCAACTTCAACACCTTCAAGCACGGTACCGGTGACAGTAACCGCATCTGTATCCTCTCCTCCCGACGTGGTCGTAACTCGGACTATTAATCGATCTACCTGGACAACCACAACTGTCGCTGTCGTGAATCTCAATTGTACGCAGCAAGTCTATGCTCCACTGCTAACAATTGTCCCTACACCATCTCCGCCGTTTTCCACGGGTGAACGGAAGGTTCACCGGCAGGAGAATACAATAACATCTAGCTCGAGCTCCATCATATTAGACATAACCAGTCAAAGAGCTCGAACAAGAACAACATATTTTTACATCACGGCCACACAGTCTGATCCGTTCACAAGAACCAGATATCAATGTGCAGCAACAATAGCATACGCGTTCACGGTTGACGCCACTACAACGATATCTTATACTCAGACACGGTATCAATCAACTGCGGTTTCTACTTCAACAATAATCTGCCCTGGTGTTGGTGGCTTCCCATTTATCTCCATCGGCGCAACGGCTGCTCCAGATCGTACGACTCAATTAGCTTTCCAAAACCGTCAGGCAACCTCGCTGGCGCCCGTAACAACGCCTTTAGTGAGCTCTATTGCCAACCTTGGCACTTTGACTACCGTCACTGTACACCAGACGCGGACAGCATACACTATCATTACTCTCAGCGTCACTGACCTCACAACCATCGTACGGTATGCTTGCAGTACTCTGCCTTTCGATGTCAGCGTCACTTATTCCGTTACTCGCACGACTTGGCCATCCACCACTACTGTTATCAGCTATCTGAATTGTGGGCGGTCTTCATTGCCAACAATTGTCCAGGAATTAAGCCTGTCAAGCGAAGAGATGATTGAAGTTGGCAGGCTGAAACGGCAGGCAAGTGACCCATCGACGACAAGTTCGCCTAGCGTGTCAAGTCCACCACAATCACCAACAATCCACCGCACGACTTATGTTGCATCACCTGTGACCATCACTGCCTCGACAGACTCGACTCGTCTGGTTTACAGCTGCTCTCCCATGCCCTCTTCTGTCATTTCTACTTCGTCCTCGCCTAATTCTACTCAGTCGAGTTAAAAGAGTTTTGAAGAAACCAATTCCTTCACTTCTTCGTGGAAACAGCGGGCTTATCAATCTTACAAAGCTAGGTTTGTACCTTGGTGTTGACAACGAATAAGGGGTAAAGTCACGTACTTAATTTTCCTTCATTGAGTAACTAAGCTTTCATGTTCTGTAACCAGCCGCCGACAGTCATTGAGATGTATACAAAGCTCCAACGGGGCCCATCCCCGAAACAGACATAGTTCGTTGCTAGGGATGTAATGAGAGGCATGAACGACTCTTGTACCTTGCTAGGGCTCTGTCCGTTCGTTACAGAATCAAGAGCCATCAATATATCTTCGCTAACGTGCGCTTTAATGTACTGCTCGACTTCTTCCGGCTTCTTCCAATGCTCTTTTGGGCGACCGAGTGCATTATATTCTTCCTCGATAAGCCGTTTCAGATCTGATGTTTCATTCTTATCATGTCTTTGTGATTCAGGAAGAAATGTATAACCTCTTCGTTTATAATCAAGTCTAGTTTGCGCAAGAGATATGATGAAGTCATAATCTCCGAGATGTTTTGAATGGTCGAATATTTGGGATAGTGTTAGTTTAGCGGATGGTGAAAGACTTGAACTTTTTGCCTCCCGCCACGTGTTGACTGTGTATGTCATACAAGCCCAGAAGATGTAACCTGAGAGTGTATGAAACCTCTCACCCAGGTAGGGTACAACATCCAAAGGCGGATCAAAAATGCGAACCAAACGATCGGAATCTAGCCAAAGACCATAGTCAAGTCTCGGACTTAGTCTTCCCGTAGACAGAAGAAAGGAGCCGCTCGGTGATATGCGCCACTTGGTGATAAATTACGTTATAGATCTTTATTAAGATTATTACTATCTACTTTCTATTCCTTAAGACTTATAATTATATCCTCGAGAAACTTAGTTTGATATTTAAGGGCTATACTATATAAGACTAGGTCTAGAATAACGTCGATAAGGTGCTTGAATATATTGAGATCGAGTAGATGCCACACCAAGAGCCGGCGACGACGAGGGACATGGAGGAGGCCAAGTAGAGAGCGGGGCTACTGCTCCGGGTGGATCAGAGAGTCTGCGCAGGCTAAAAATCTCTGGCATGCTGTAGCAAGTCTCCAGTCGTCAAGGCTTGTCAAGAATAGAATCTCTCTTGAGATCCAGTTGATATACTCATAACTTAGTAATGAGTTACATCTAACATTATAAGATATCAGATGTGCGCAAATGATGTGCAGAGAACCATAATGATAATGACCTGGCTGGCCAAGGGATGCATCGTGTGGCAGTGAAGCCACTTGATACTTCTCACAACAGAATCCCGTTGTTGCTATTTCGAGACCTACAAATATTACTAGTAATCATGATACCTTCTTAGTGCCCTTCTTCTCCTCCATGGTAGCCTCGTGACTCCGCGGACATAAAGCCTCTTATCTTAGGCAGATAACCATCAGTCATCAGCCACATCTCTGTCTACTAGGATTGTAAAGGATGATAAATCATAAGAGACCACCGTTTGAAGCCAAAAAGTGTTCTATGTCATTTGAGTGAAAGGAACACCAAGAGTGATTTCCTTCGTTTTCTTCTTGGATAGAATGGCCCAACCTGTCTGTATTATTATCGTCAAGATCCCTGTGACTAGCACGTAGATCCAAATTAAAGGAGACGCTCGCAGATCATCAGCATTCTTGAGATCAAAGAATGACATTGAGAAAAACGTCTGGAATCATTAGTCGAGCACTTGACCCTAGATCACATTACTCACCGCAGTGAAAGTAGCAGGAAGGAATAAAATGGTAACAGCAGCGATTACCCTCATAGCCGCACTATCTCGTGCTGTGGCGAGTGCCACAGTCCTGGACTCTTCGGCTATCCGAAGCATGATTTGGTTATCTTGGCGACTGAGCTCTGCCACTGATCTCATTGCTTCGCTTTCCTTGTGGCTCTCTTTGGCGATGTCACGAGACGCGCGCGCAATGTCAACATTGGTCAGATTATCCTGACAAGAAATAAGAGCGAAAACCTAAACCTTTTGAGCCTAGCCCTTCCTTCCTTCTTTCAAGGGCAGCTAAGACACATACCGTCTGAGTCTGCGCAGCAGTCCGTTCTGAGAGGTACTTGCAGCGATTCATAATCCCAAGATACCAATCTTGAAGATCAATGATCTTTGAAATGGTGTCGGTCTGGCTATCGATCAAGTCATGATTCTGGGCACTACAAAGCTCGGCCAACAACGATGCGGCTGAGAGTTCCATCTGTTTAGTGAGATAAGCCCCAGTCTCTGCTTGTAATTTCAGAAAAGAAAATCTGCTTAACAAGCTGCTGAGATCTCGTGTGGTAGATATCAAATCAAGATTCTTCCAACTTTGCGTTTCATCCGGTGTTCCATCTTGAGACTTCTCGAGTTGCCTCATCCCAGTAGTTGTTTCGATTTTGTGGATATGGTCTTGACAACTCTTAATGGTTTCAGTGAACCACCGAGCTTGCAGTTCAAGTGCTACCGTTGGAATAAACATTGGCCCATAGGGGAGAGGAGACAGGGTGTTCATATATGCGAATAAATCCAACACCGAAGTCTCCTGGGCCCCGAATATTATCGCACGTGTTTCTCCAGTCTTGACGTTGAAAGTCAAGGCAATTGAATAGCAAGAGTAGGATCTATTTTGCTGGATAATGAACCCTGTTGCTCTTCCAAGGTCAATTGATCCATTGAGAAAGGGCGAAGGAAGAATTCTTACGCCGGATTGTCCTGTCATCATTGCCCTTCTTTCTTTGACGTGGACTGATGTACCGTGCCAGGCCTGTGCTTAACACCGCGAGAAAGGAATCGGAAATATCAAACATTTGTACAATGTACTGGAAGAGGTCTCGAGAAATTGGTAGTGGGAACTTCCCGTTAGTCTCAGGAGAGACGTTTGTAAATGCCCTACACAAATAGTAAGACACGTATATGTTGACCTCTATCAGACACCCCGTACATAACGCAAACACTGGGATGAGCCTAGGATGTATTAGAATGAGTTGACAACCATAAGAACCGAATCATACTTTATTAAGAGTGTTAATGTATTCATAGACATTTTGTTCAGAGCATAATATCTTCTGGTTTGCGCGATTCTGCTCGCACCCTGATGCCATTGGGGGAAGAGGACTAGATGGCTGCAGCTAGTTCTCTGAGACTAAGCAGGCATTCTAGACTGTCAAAGAAGGATAAGTCATACATACATTTCTATTGATTTGAGCGTCGAATGCGAGGCATTTATGAAAGCTGTGGAAGACTTCCGAGTTTGCATATAAAGAAGCAGACAGCCAGCCTGACTCAGACGGAAGCATTGTGATGGCAGAACTGAATTAACCTGCACTGAATGAATGCTATTAGCGGCCTGAACGGTTAGATACTGGTACCTACTTCTCTCTCATGGACTGTCGGGATGCATCCCGGAATATTGGAACAACATCACATAAGCCTTTCTGACAACAAATGGTGCGTTAAGATTGGAGGCTCTTAAGAGCCAATACGGAAAGCCCAGGGTTACACAGTACGCCCGATTATAGAGGGCATTTCTTGCCTGAGGCAATTATACATGTCCAGGTTTGATTGGGGTAGCACCATGCCGCCTTTTCGCATTTGAAACCTCCCATACCAGGTAGCCCGATTCTTCCCATAAAAGATCCCCAAGGACATTAACTAATCTGTCAACCTTTCTTTGATGCATGATTATCTAATTGTCTATGAGCAAGTTGCACTGTTCGAGGCTGTCGCTGAGACTCGCAGGAGACCTTTAGTAATGGATGACCCGGCTGTTGGGAGCCAGGCTTATGGCATCAAAGTCCTACTTGAACCTCGTCGACATGGCGATCCCGTCGAGTAAGTGAGACCATGAATCACCTTCTCCAATGCTAATGTTTGGTAGCATTGTCGCAATCCATGGAATTGGTGCCAACCCGGAAGAAATATGGAACGGGAGATTGGATAACGGAGTCGGGAAGATCAACTGGCTTACAGACCTGACGATGCTTCCCGGATTGGTACCAGCAGCTCGCATAATGCGCTTTGGGTATGAATCACAATGGTTTGGTGACCAAGAAGTCAACACAAAAATCACATATGTCGATGACCTGGCTAAACGGCTGCTGGCAGATTTATCTTATCATCGTCAGGTATATATACAAAGCCCGGTCGCACAGGTTTGACGCTTGCACTAATGCCAGCTACAGGGTGTCGACACACCACTGATATTCATTGCTCATAGCTTTGGTGGGCTCGTGATCATTGATGCCATCCGTCGCTCTTTCGACGAACGCCAGTCGTCGCCAAATGTTTTCAACTCGACTGCCGGACTCATATTTTTTGGCACACCGTTTCGAGGACGAGCTGGGCTAAGTCTTGATCAATGGGTTGACCGTCTTATGCAAGCTAACACTAACAACCCGCATTTCAAGATCTGGCAAGAGACTATGACTACATCAGTCCCAGGCGGTTCTTATCTTTGGGACTTGGTTGAGAGCTTTTGTGAAACACGCTGTGGAGATCATCCAATACCGGTGTGGTGCTTCTATGAGGATCTACCAAGCCCTGTGGGCAGGATGTTAGGAGATGGAAGTGACACAGAGGTCAGTTAGCTGCACATGCAAGATCATTGGGGCTGTCGTTTACTGTGATTACTAGTATTACCTTGCTCCGCGTGACACGGCCTGTCTGAGTACTTCCAAAGGAACCAAGAGTTCCTCGCTTCCACGTAACCATTACAACCTACCTAAGTTCTCAGGTCCTCATGATGCAGCATGGCGACATGTGAAGAAGAAGATCATGCCCATTATCAAAGGCGCAAAGAAATTTCTAGACGACAAAAACCAGAGCGAATTATGTACGGTGAACGCAATAACCATTCCGATTCTTCCCCATCGCAAGACTAATCGTGTCTGTAACAGCTAATGCAATGAGCGAATCAACAATGAATGGTGAGAGAATGCATTAGGCTCTCTTTTTTGGCGATTTTCTAATTTCTGCTAGCTATACTTGAAGCTTTGAGATTCGACATAATGGAAAGTAGAGAAGAAATGATATCAACAGCTTACGGAAGTACTTGTGCTTGGATCTGGGAAAGACAGCCAGCGCCCGTAGATGCACCTTCTAAGTCGGCGGACTTCAAGTCTTGGCTCCAAGATGACATGTCTCCCCTTTGGATAAGCGGGAAAGCTGGATCCGGGAAGTCTACTTTGATGAAGTACGTTTCTAAGGATACTAAAACAGAAGCCGAACTTCAACGCTCCTCCTGGGCGAGTGGACGGGATCTGATGCTCGTGAAGCATTTCTTTTATGATCGTGGGGATGACTTCCAAAGCTCAAGAGAGGGGATGCTAAGGAGTCTCATTCATCAAATGCTCAGTCATCGGCGTGATTTGATTCCTCAAATTTTCCCAGAGGGTAATTCTCTGCGACATAGCCTGGAACATGCGCCACAGACACCGATGCGACTTCCTACATGGACGGATCTCGGCAACCTGCTTTTCAGCATCTTAGATCGCCTGCAAGATTCGCGGATTTGTCTTTTCTTGGATGGCATTGACGAGTACCGCATGATCGACAAAATCAAAGAATATACCGAAGAGGAACTGGACCTGATGTTCGAGGGCGATAATGAAGACGAAGCCTGGGGACAGAGCACTTGGATTACGGACGGGTACATCGAGCTTTGTGTGCTTCTAAACCGCATGAATGCTTATGAAAATGTTAAAATCTGTGTTGCTAGTAGGGAACTGACAAGTTTCGAAGAGGAATTTCGGAGTTTCTCAAGAATCAGAGTCCACGAATGTACCGCCAGGTCTATTGCGCAATACTCGGAAGGTCGACTCCGGGAAAAGGCACCAAATCTGACTGGGCTCTATCAATTCGTGAGTGCTATCAAGACCAGATCCCGGGGGGTGTACTTGTGGGTACAAATTGTGGTGGATCTGTTGATTACGGAATACCGTGACGGCAACTTTGAAGACGAAATGTGGAAAAAATTCGACGCTCTTCCAAGAAAGCTTGGCGGAAAAGATGGTCTGTATATGCACATGATGCGGCGTATCAGGACAGACTATCTTGATGAGTTCAAAAGGCTGGTTCAGCTCAGCTTATCTTCGCCTGACGAGTGGTCTCCTCTGTCGTTCGATATTATCACCTTATTTCTTGCGGCTCAAGGGCACTTGAAGTCGACAAATAATCCTGCATTACAAGTGAAGAGTGATGACTATCAATTAAAGACTTGGAATGAATGGCAACCTCGTCGCGAGCATCTCGAAAAGCGCTTGAAGAGTCGATGCAATGGCCTTCTCGAAGGAACAGACCCAGTCCAGTTTATACACCAGACTGCCAAACAATTCTTTTTACGAAAGTATCTATGGGACCAGATCTTTCGCAAAGATCTAGGATTCACATGTGAGATTGAGATTCAACTAGCCGCAATGAGCGGGTTAGTCCGACGACTAAAGTGCTGCTGTGAAGCAGTTGTTATCTACGAAATCGGGTCACCTATTGCCGACAATGACCCTTGGAGAGGAGCTGAAGTTCCCCAGCGCAGTCAGAGTCTTTTTACAGACATATTTAATTTAGCGCGCTCTCTGGACAGTTCATGCTCGAAAGATATCCATAAGCGGTCATACATTGGCCTTCTCGATGAACTGGATGAAATTGGTGAAGACCTCACTCGTGAGTTAAGGACCTCTCGAAGCGAATCTAGCATTTCCTGGCCGGATATCTACTGGAGACGGAGAGAGAGTCTCGATTTCTGGAATGAACAGGATTTATACCTGGGAAATATGACGTTTCTTGACTGCGCAATGTTGCATGGGCTATGCACCTATACAGAGGAGAAGTTTCGAGATCGAACGCCTTCAGAGTTCCAGCTGGCGAACGCACTGTTTAGAGCCACTCGACGGCAAAATATAGAACTCAGGAAGATCGCAGCCAACTGGATAGGTGCGAGGTACTCTACATTGGAGCCCAGCCCCACCACCGTACAATTACTATTTCAGAACGGTGCCGACCCAAACTGCCACGATCCCCATGCAATGGATACAGAGAACCATACTCTGACGGCGTGGGTAAGTCTCCTCCGAGGGGGCTTAAGACTATTTGCCGAAGGAGGCGAAGTGAATGACGACTGGGTTTCTATAGTACAATTTTTCCTCGAGTTTGGGGCCGATGTTCAGATGGATCTTTCAGAACACATAAACGACGAGCTTTACAGGGCCAACGACCCTCACGATGCCATTCTCAAACCCGAAGCTGTTTTACGATATATTCTTGAAGATGAGGTTCGATTCAAAGTGGATTTTAAAACCATTCTAGAGTTCTGTCAGGCTAAATAGAAGGTTGCTCAAATGGTCTAGCATGTCGATGAGCAACTACAGCGGTGCCTACAGACCACATATAAGATAGAGATAACTATAGTTGTAATACTACATGTGTCTCTATAGGTCTAGCATGCCTAACACAGCATCACACTAGCGCAGCCGTCAACCACTTCTAAGTAGCCTTCATGGTCTACTTTTTAAAAACTTCCCATTCAAGGCAGTAAGGATCGCGTAGAGTGTCTCCAACGTCGGTACATCAACCCCAAGCTCTCTAGCCCTTCTGACCGGATATCCCAGGATTATGTCCACTTCCATCGGTCTTTCATTCCTGCAATCGACTTGCATACTACTTTCTATGGGAGGAAGCTCTGCAATTCGCTTCATGAGAAGATCCACCAGTTCATGCTCAATGGGTACATCACACTTCTGAGCTACGTCGATGACTTCGTTCATTAGGCGACGTGTTAGGGGAACAGCATTGTCCGATGATTCGAGCCAGGCGTGAGTATTAAGCGTTGTGAGGGCAGTCAACGAATTCCATGCCACATTCCATATGACTTTTTCCCATCGTTGGATTTGGATATTGGGCACGACACTGAACTTAGTATTACCTTCTCGTAGCAATGCAGCAAATGTCTCCAGCCTCTGTGTTTCTACCGCTTGATCATTCTCAGCGTTAGGGAACAGACCAAGTTGCATGTCTTCCGCCCTTCTATGATGGACGACCCCAGGTTCCGTTTGTACAGCGCCAACCCAAGTCTAGAGAATTGACCGGCGTTAGCAAATTCAAATGGCTTCAACCCTGACTACCGTGTCGTACTGCAGAATGGATACCTTCAACGTACCACGGACGATAGGATAGTAGCCTGTGGGAAAAAGTTTCGGAAGGGTTCCTCATTGCCCACCCCATTTTGAATGAGAATTATTGTCGTCTTCTTCTGGTCAACAACAGAAGCGATCAATGCAGGAGTGGCTGATTGATTGATAGCTTTGTGAGCACACACGACATAATCAAACTTCTGTTTTAGTTCGGCTGGACTGCGTACAACTTTTTCATTATCAGAATGTGTCAAATAGTGTAGTAGCTTTAAGTTGTCTAGATATGAGACTACTTACCTTGGTCCAGCTTCAGGAGGTGTTGTCCATGAATATCGCTGTTAATTTGCAGGCCGTTAGTCTTAACAGCGTCATAGTTTGATCTCGCCACTACAGTCAATTTGACTCTTGTCGAACGACTCAGTATAAAGGCGTAAAAGGAACCGATGCTGTGACACAGTTTAGCTAAGACATCGCAACTTTCCTCCGACAGCGGAGTTCTCGTGACTCACGCGCCAAGCCCAAACAAAAGAACGTCTACTTCCTTGCTGGACATGATGAGACAGCAGTCGTGCTTCTTGATATCAAGCCCAAAACTCGTCTTGACAATACGGTATCGGATGTAGCCTCTTCCGAATGTCGGTAGGTGACAAAGCCAAGGTCCGTGGGAAACCATGCATTCTCCACCGAATAAATGCGGAGTCGGAGCCGGCCCTTGACCGGTTCCGGGGCTCCACTCCTTGACGGCATTGGTAATATCACGCCAAACCGACAGCCAGTGAGTTGCAGTGTGGATAATTGTGATGAAGATATGTACTGCAATTAAAGTCCTCGTGAGATACCCTTTAGTATTATGATCAACAACTCTCTATTGTTAGTTTAATCTGGGACTAGAAACCTTGGTTCGGTGATACAGGTGACATCTTTTTAATACATAAAGTACACAGATCAAATACTTGGTACGCATTTACAGCCACTGAATGTTGCCAACGTGGCATCAAATCATTACGATCCAATGGCGTCAATGCGAAACGTCAAGTTTTGTGTAATTTGTTACAAAACTTACCTTGAAAGCCTTCTAGCCGCTACCGTCGCTACAGGAACAACCTACTTATCCATCAAAGAAGGTGTGTATTCTTCAGAATTTAGATGTTGTATGGTACTTGGACCTGAATTCAATATAGAACACGAAAGCTGGTCAAGATGCTTCTAGAAGATCGGGAGCTTCATCGTGGGGCTGTCAAAGGAAACATACAGCATAATTTAGACTTTTCTTGCCAGGTCAGAAGACTTTCGATCCCCAGACTGGATCTTCGGCCCGCTGGACCAATGCGAGAAAGTGCCACGGGGGGCTTCTTCAAATCAGTAACACAATCGCTTCCCCGCATTTCATTAGACTTATCCTGGACGACCAAATTGTGCAGGTCCTAGATCAGCATGTGAGCATGTGACCAATACTGAGGTTCCTGCGTAACTCGAAACTCGCTCAGACTTGATTGGCTCAGCGACTTTTTGCTTATCGCTTATTTGGCACTCTTGCAGTATCGACTGTCGATAGGAACTTATTATTGGTCTATTCCGGAAGGAGTCTCTGGTAAGCTCTGTCTGTGACATATCTTTTCCGCAGGTACTTGATCACATGGTGGCACTGTCATGTTAGACACGCAGCACCTCTCCTTCCATGATGGCATCGTTCATGTCAGTTTCAAGCTTGCATTTATAATGAGATCCCTCACTTCCGCCCAGATTTCAGAATGTCCCACAGAGCGGCTCGGGAAATTCAGGAGTTAGGCCGACCTGCAGCGATAAGCCATTTCTGGGCTCAACCAATAATATCGACAATGTTCTCACCGCTGCAAGCGAGCTGAAGACCGGCATCGGACTGGCATAGGGTCGCGATATGGTGTTGCGGGGAAACAACGGCGCCAAGGTCTTGAACGTTGTGGTGATTGAGGCCAGGGCCACACTGTCTTGTTTTAGCAGCGCATCTGAGACCGTGCTGCGCCAGCCAGTTTCTTGTTTCGTGACCCTTCCTATATGAAAAGCTTGTCCTGCTGTTCCTCTGTGAATTTCTGAGTCTATCCGCTCGCTATCCTCCCATTTTCGATTCGCACCCTGCATCTCACCCCAGCCATACAAACCCACTTCCGGTCTGTCCGACATCTTAATTCCTCCACCAATCGTTATGACCGCCACCAAGTCCCAACCATGGAAAGCCGCGTGGCCGCCAGCAGAGCAGCAGAACGCGTGTGAGGGCATCGAATACGGTGTTGAAAAGGGCGACACAGTTGTTGTTGACGGCACCGCTGCTAATGTCAAACCTAAGGCTCAGCCGTGGAAGGCAGCTTGGCCACCCGCCGAGCAGAAGACATGCCCCGGTGTCGAGTATGGAGTTGCAAAGGGCGAGATAGCTGTTGTCGATGGCACTGCAGCTAATGTCAAACCTGCTAAGAAAGAGCAGAAATGAGTTGCTGTAAGTCACCAGAAGCTTACGTACAGTCAATGATGGAGTTTGGCTAAGGCGAGACTCTTAGACACTCGATATTCATTATTGTTATTATCTGGGTGGACGAATAGCGTTTGGTCGACCTTACGATGAGTGATGAATAGGCTGCTGCATTTGTTTTGCTTTCTACCCACGCAATTCGTACCATTAGACAGGATCGCGATGAATACCTTTATTACAAGCTATTACAATGTATTCATTCGTCGCGCGCCGCCTGCTGGGTCTTTTGTCGTGAGATGTCAAAACAGCAGAAGGTATGGTGTGCCGAAAGCCGGGCAGTGATCACGCTTGGACAGTCCAACGCCGTTTCAAATTAAGTCTACAGGAATCGCCGGATATGATCCTGCTAAGCAAGCAAAGGTTTTGTTACTGGGAACACCATTGTCACAACGATGTTCTCCGCTGTTTGAATCACGACAGGGCCCCAATGTGACATCTTTTTACCACCAATGAAGACCAAAAAACGGAATGGCCCCTACTTCACCATACTACCAGTACTCGCATCTCTATACTCTCGCGATGAGCATCAGCTGCAGTCCTTAGGGGGTTATCAAATGATGCGTGCGGTACGCCAGGCGTTGCACCTTCCGGCTCTTGACTGTCCGCATTCTTGAAAAGTATCAGCTCATCTGGCATCTGACCGGATAAGTAATACCACTTTTGCTTTGCATTGTAGTGGACTTGTGTGTTTTCGAAAATCTGGTTACGGTCGACGACATCTCCTGCCATTGTGTCATTCGTGAAGTCAACGGTTCGGGCGTCGCACACGGCGAGAGGCCAGTCGACAAGAGGGCCTTGAAGCGGATGCCAGACACTGTGAGATGCAAAAGATGCATTAGCTGAGAGTGTTGAGATTCACGTAGAGATGCGGAACTGTGCAGAAGTGCCGTAGGTAGTGTGATTAAGGTAGTGTTGGCATCAAATGACTACCCACTTGACAAGTTGCCATCTCCGCTCCAGTATCAAATCCGCGTTTTCACCATGTGCTTCGCGAATAATGGCAACACCACCATCGTACGTATGATCTAGCGCGCGAGCATGTCAGCAAAATCACGGCGAGGGTCTGCTTGATGTACTTTTGCCCACCAATATGCGCCCTTGAGGCTGGCTGTTGGTAGCTGTATGTATCCCCCGTTGCTATCGGCCATGATGCGTGTCTACGGCGCACAACGTAGTCAATCAATTCCGTTGAACTCGCCCCAAGAGCCTTTTTGACACATTCCAGCACCTCTTCAGCGTGTTTATTCTCGATCTGTTCACTGTCGGCATAATCTTGGTAGCTCATCCCGTTAGTCTCGAGCTTAGCGACAGCAAATCCGCAACGGTCGTAGGTCAGATCATGTTGGTCTCGCATGTCGTGGAAAACAAGGTGGTGTTCGACGCGGTCGATGTTCGTCTGTGGGATACCATCTTCGGCAGCAGGCGCATAGCGCAAGGTATACGGCTTCTCTTCGAGGTATTTAGGGTCGCGGCTCAAGAAGTGCATCCGCGCCTCTATCGGAATATCGTTTTTGACAAGAGCCATCGCTGTGTTCAAGAAAGCGCAGGTTCCTAGACGACAGAAGTGAGGGGCTGACGAGGAACCTGCCCGCAGGAGGGGCCGCACTGATACCAAATCTCGTGCTCGATTGATTGCCGCGCCATGTTGAACGACACGAAGACAAAGGAACCGAGAACGGCCGTTTGAGGAGGACAGGTATGAGCGATCTCGGCATTCGCCAACGATCCCTTTCTGTATATTTCAAAGAAGCAGGGATATAGGAGAGAGGCATGATGCACTCCTCAATGCCTTCGCAGCTAAAGGCGCGAGGCTCTGCCTCCCTTCCTACTGCAAACTCGCCTTATCTCTTCACCGCAACTTCTATTGTCAGCCATTGTTGACGTGGCTGTAATAACAGCTGAGAAAAGGATTGATATATTGCTTCTAACCGGAAGGTTTCGGAGACCATGGCTATATGCGGATGTTGCCTCTTCAAGGCCTAAAAGGGTCTGGAGAGACATGGAGCGGCCTATTTCATTTTTGGGACAGTGCTACAGCATAATCAGCTCCCATTCTCCTCTTCTTTACTTTCAGATTAATTCGAATCGTCGATTATAGATTCAGCCAGAATGTCAGCTAAGGTACAAAAGAATTATTCAATGACAAACACAATATTCAATACAATATTCAAATCAGAACCCCCCTCACAACACCACAACAGCCATTCTTGAACAGACAGCCGCCCGCTACGGGCATCAACAGGCAACTAGCTGCCCTGTAGTTCCCCAATTGGTAGTATTGTACTTCCGTAAAGGACCAACAACGAACTTCTCCACATCGTCCTCAAAGGTCTCAGTTCCTGATTTGAGCGGCTTCATACCAGTATCGTCCATAATCTTCCCTTCTAGGCAGGCCGCGACAATGCTTTGATATGCATGACTAACTTCATCGCGGATGACATTGTTCTCAACAAGGTCATTTGCAGTATTCCAGTCTTGCAGGTCTCTCATCCATTCCTCCTTCGGCTCCTCTACATCGCTTCCAGTCTTCGCTGCATCAGCTAGCCGCTTCCCGAGAGCCAATTCGATCAGCGCGAACCCCAAACGTACGAGCAAGGGATCCTTGTCCCGGATAATCCTC
This sequence comes from Phaeoacremonium minimum UCRPA7, assembly GCF_000392275.1. Classification (NCBI taxonomy): domain Eukaryota; kingdom Fungi; phylum Ascomycota; class Sordariomycetes; order Togniniales; family Togniniaceae; genus Phaeoacremonium; species Phaeoacremonium minimum. Next base: position 14,598 of record NW_006921098.1, on the reverse strand, counting down.
CAGAACTTCGATGGTGACGAACTTGTCGGGTTCTGCTTCTGCGCATCTTGCGAGTAAAAACGTCGAGTGATACAAAGCTGGACCGGGGTCGTGTCGCCCCGCGTCATGGAGAAGTTTCTCCAAGTCCAGCAAACGTCGATCCAACCTGTAGGATACAGCTGTACTATCGCGGAAGCAAGATTCATTGCCAAATCAAGTCGAGTGCGACGACTCAATCCGTAGCTATCACAACTGCTCAAGCAATCATCCATGGACATGACCTTCGGAGCACTCATCATGTCTTGAGTTTTTGGATTTACTGTATATCTTTTCGAGTCCGACCCAATTATCCCCGGGTATGGAAGGGGTGGTGAATTAGGAGGTGATGTTCCCACTTTCTTTAACCATTGACACAAGCATCCGATGGGTGTGGCATTTCTGTTTAATCGGTTCTGACTAAATAAAACTTGCAACGCTCTTTGTTCAGATGGAGTTGTCGATACGCTATGCTTTCTGGATCTAGACCAAGCGGTGCGGATCAATTCGCTGCAGATTCCGTTTAGTACCATTCCATGAGAGTAGGAAGTCATCAGGCCTTACCTTGTGTCGTCCTCACCCACGTCCGTGAGCACTGGGATGTTAGTCACTTGACTGTCTATAGTCAACGAGCGAGTCCGTAGTCCATTGATCTGTTCAGACATTGTTCGAGGCTCGTCATCCACGGGGAAGAACACTTCCAAGGAGTCAGAAAGTCGAAGGTTTGCTTCATGAGTGCCACATGTGCAGTGAAAGCTATCGGATAGCACTTCATACAAGTCGTTGAAGTACTGTGCATCAGCTCTTTTGCGATTTTGGGCTCTTCCTTCGTCAGACGGGGATCTGGTGTGCGATGGGCGCGCTGGTCGTTCACCCGCGGAGTACACCGTTGACGAGTAGGGCTCAAGCAAAGTTCTGAGCTGATTGATGTGAAGCTGTAAGTACTCAAGACTTTTCTTGATGTCATCCTTCTGCATGCTCAACTTGAACGTTTTAAACTTGATCTGGATGGCCTGGCGATTGACGATCGAACGGGTACTTGCCGACGTGCCCGAGGTGGCCCATGTTTGCGCATCTCGCAAATCGTTAGAGTCGCCGTTGGGATCGATCTTCTTCCGCAGCCCTTCCATCAAGCTGAGAATTTCTTGAGTCTCATGCTGTACAATATAAAACACTTCATCCCCAAGTCGTTTCCTCAATTTGGCGTTGAATCCGGGATTTTCCCAGATGGCCGCGAAGTCTTTATTCCCCTTCGTTAGGCCCAGCCGATCCTTATCTGGCAATTCCTCGTCCCCTTGTAGTAGCTTAGCTACTGATTGTTTAAAGATTTGCTCGTTTGTAGCAATGGTCCACCCTAGCTGCTTGATAATGGACTCATCCTTTGACGACTTGTAAGCCTCCACGAGGTTCTTCAACACTGGCCACAGGCCCAAAACAAGTCCTACTGCCTCGATGCCGGACATCGCTCAGCTGGCCACTGAACGTTTTGAGAGAAAGACACACAAGAGCTCTCACAGCCCAGGAAGAGCCAATACAGCAAGAGAAATAGTCGTGGGTAGAATGTGTCAAGGGATGGGTTGCAGACTCCCGTTACACGGGGGCTCTTCACTCAGTCATCGTCACGATTAGGCAAGACGCGTCCCTGTGCAGGTCGGCTTACGAGCTGGAATGACTGTGGACTTGAACGTGGGAGGGGGAGCCGACAGGGCTTGAGGAGGATGCGCTGGCTTGATATTTAGTGCCGTTCTTGCAGCATGCGGGTTTATCTCCTGCCATTCACATGCTACCGCAGCCTCGCCAGGTGTAGGCAGCAAAGCCCTCAGGTCAGACCGGTGTAAGAATGTAGCCTTTCCATCCAGCCCGCCACGGGGACACCGGGTGCCAAGACCTACAGCAATACGAATATTAACTTTATTCATTTAACGCCCACTACTTGCTGAAGGATAATGGATAGTACCGATCGATGCCTCCCTGCAGAGCTTTCATCGGGAAGGTGAGACACGCTGGTGCGGCTGCGACATGGTATGAGTGGTTTACGCAGGGTTGTGCGTGATGTGGCTGCGCCTCCCCAACCGGAAATTCTTGATGGAGTGAAGAGAGAACCAATGCTCGCCTCACTTTCATCGACCCCGCCCAGCCCACCCAATCTGTTTCTTCGAGCCATGCAGAAGGGCTGCAAAGTGTAGAAAGCCAATCTTCTTCTATGACAAATCCGGCTCAGTCTGCCCACGAGGCAGACCTGCCACTTGCTTGATAAGAGACATGCGGCTGAGTTGTGCCGTGCCGGGTGTAGGTGTCGCACCTAGGAGGGGAGGCATTCAAGCGGGCTTGCCCACCACACCCCCAACTCTTGTCAGGCTGCCTTGTATCGTCTCACGTCCCATGCATCTTCAGGAGGAAACCAGTGAGCAGATAGACACAAGTCCGCGTCCTTCGGCTTCAATTATCGCACACTCTTCATCTTGTATTGTCGTAAATACTGTTTCCGAGTCGCAGACATGGAGGAGCCGACTCATATGTACGATGTGATGTGGCCGAAGGGCAAAAAAGCTGTAGGGTCAACAAAAGCCGTCATTGCAGCACGATTTGAAGTTTGCACAGACAGTTTAGAGAGATTCTGGGTCACCCTCTCCCCACATTTTCCAGATCCCAGAGTCAAATCCTTGGCAGACTGCTATGGACAGCTTATTACTTGGGGACATCAAACAGGGGCGAGGGATCAAACACTTGATTACAAGCTCCGAAAGGCCCATGACATGCAAGGAATGGTTCTTGAGCTTCTCACAGAGCTGCAGTCGAACTTACAAAATGGTATCCATTTACAATAACAGAGTGATCTACGTCGACTAACGGCAGTAGGCATACAAGTCCTAGAGACAGAGAGTGTGCAACGAGCCACACGTGCCTTGGAGGAGAAACAAGACGAGGTGTTCACAGATGAAGTCGGCCCTGAGCAGGATGCTCCAGCTGACAGTAAGGAGTCGAACCCTCAATTAGCTAATCTGCTCCAAAAGGCTGGCGACATAGCCGACACCGTAGAAGTCATTGTGAATAACCTTGTTTTGCTCGGGCCAAGCCTCAATCGACCTTATCCACAGGATATTGATGTGTATTCCTCTGGCATCAGCAATGGAAGCGATAACGGCGATCATACCGATGTTGAAATTGCAAGGCAGATGTTTCCCAGGGCGTCACGAACCTTGCAACTCAGGCTGGGACACGCAAACTACAAACGCAGAATATCCCAGAAGGCGACTCAGGAACAGCTTCGATTGTCAGGGAGAGTTCTCCGTAAGCGTCACCCGAAAGAGCCAAAAAGAACTGGTCGACAGGAAATTGCTCAAGACGCGTTTAATTTCCAGAAGCCAACTCTTCGTGAAATGCCCAAAATACCAAGCATGACTCCTTTCCTGCCCTTGATGTCTGTGACTAGCAGCAGAACTCCATCCGAGATAGATGAATCGTCAGCAGCCCCGTCAATTTGGGACACCCTTTCCGAGCGGCCAAAGCTGAGCCGTGTAATGTCAACCAATACTTTCACGACCATGAGTTCCAAGATCACGTCATCTACGAATTGGAAACACACCGCATCGGCTCCACCTCAACGGCCATCTCTAGTCGTGTCTTTTCCTAAAGTTCCCGTTCAATTAGAAGATGTGCGCGAAGGGAAACCACAACCGTTCACATGCAACTTCTGTGGGTATGATCTTGAAGCGGGAGCTAAAATCAAGACTGAAGATGACTGGAAACAGCATGTTTTTGAAGATCTTGAGGCATATCTTTGCACTTTTGATGAATGTTTCAGCGCTCAAGAGATGTACGCTGTTCGAGACGAATGGTATAAGCACGAACTTGAATCCCATCGCATCAAAAAAGTCTGGGTGTGCGCAGCATGCTCGGAAGAATTTGCGACGAAAAAGCAAGCCGAAATTCATGTTGAAGCCCATATGGGCAAATTCGACGAGGATGACATTTTCATGATGAAAGCAATGCTACGCCAGACGCTCTCAAGCAAAGCACTGGATAATCAAAACTGCCCTTTATGCCAGACAAAGATCAAACCAGGGGAGACAAAAGACCACATCTCAATGCACTTGGAGGATTTTGCATTGATGTCCATAGTAGGTGAAGAATCTTCAGAAGAAGATGAGAGTGATGAGATTTTCTCGCAAACCAACGATGACGCTATGTCTGAACGGGGTATCAAAGAAGCTGTGCTGAATCACTTCGTTACGGAGCAGTTGAAGCTGAACCTTGAAAGAGGCAAACAGCCACCTGACAGATACATGGAGCCTGGCTCCGGGATCGACCTTCTCGACGATATGTCTGAATACGATGGCTCGAAAGACAGCGAATCTCGAGCCGGTGGTAAACGTGATGAATCGAAGAACCTCCTAATCCTGAGGATGTTGGAGGGTCAACGGGGTGAGCTAGACTCGCCTGGTTCAGCTAACCCGAGGAGATCTCCTAGACCTCCTCCCGTAGCCGGACCACCATCGTTAGCGTCATCCACCGAACGGATGCCTCTACTGAGAACCTGGTCATTTCCACGCAATGAAGACTTCATGGGTAGAGATAAAGACCTTGCAAGTCTCTACAAAATCTTATCCGAACCCGGGCGAGTTTGCGTTGTCAGCGCAGAAGGTGGCATGGGCAAGACCGCATTGGCTGTTGAATATAGCTGGAGATACGAGCATTGCTATCATTATATCTTTTGGGTTCAGGCGGAGACTCCAGTGGGATCTAGTGATACTTTCTGCCAAATAGCATTGCAATTACGCCTTGCTCCAGAAGGGACCGAGCAAGATGTCTTGATCAAGCTTGGAAGAGACTTTCTAGAGACTACTCAGGACAAACGATGGTTGATGGTGTTTGACAACGTTGAAAAGTGGGATGACATTGATGTCTACACACCAACCAAGACTTCTGCCACTAATGGGTCCATCTTAATCACGACAAGACATGAAAGTCTCACGGCACCTTCCAGACCTATCAACTACTTTCGAATAACCCTCCAAGATCTAGACGTCGACGAAGGTCGAAAACTACTGATCCATCGCCTACCGCCAGAATTGCGACCCCAAGAAAATTCCTTGAGAGATCCTGAATACAAAATCGCTGGCGAGATAGCGGCTCTTGCCGGCTTACCACTCCTCATCACATATATTTCTGGATATGTCAGGCAGTCCGGATGTAGCCTGGCAGAGTTCTGGGAGTATTGGGATGAATGGCGTCCGAAAGCGAGAATGGGAAGCGGTCAGATGGAATCGCAGGACCGCAGTGCGTCTGTCTTCCATCTAGCTCTTCGGGACCTGAGCCCCGATGCTAGAAAGGTCCTCGAGATTATGGCATTTTTAGATAGTGACGGTATCCAAAAGGAACTGCTCATGAGAGACGATCCAAACAAGCCAGGACCAGCTTATCTGAAGCCAGCTCGGTGAGTACATCTAGATCAACCCACTTAACATAAACTTGCTGAACTTTCACAGTTTCCGGGTCATAATACCAAATCTTCTTGGACAACGCTTCGTCGAGCAAAAGAACAAGCGTGGAGATCGCGAGGTCTATAATGTACATCGTATATTGCAAGCCCGTCTCCTAAAAGACTTGAATAGCAAGCCCCAGAAGCGTGACGAAATCTTCCGTCATGCATACGACTTAGTCCGTTTCCATCTCCCGCGACCATCACTCGACACTCCTAAAGCAGCTGAATGGAATGAGTTCAAAGAATATCTCCCCCATGTCCTAAGTCTGCAAAAGGCATATGGAGATCCTTTGTCTATAACAACACCTACTCCATTCCTTGGTCTCGCAGAGCTATTCAAAGACGGCGGTGTGTTACTATGGCAGAGATATATCCATGTTGATGCGCTGAGATTGTTAAACTCTGCCGAGAAGATTCTTGATGAGTTGGAAATCGAAGAAGAAAATCTTCGTGCTGAAATCAACATTACAATCAATCTACTCTTGCAATACTCAGGAATCAGCAAGCGAAAGGAAAGCAAAGACCGCTTGGCCCGCATTCTAGAGTACAGGAAGCGGATTGTGAAGAAGAAAGCACCACAAGATGTGACTAGGGATGACGAGATTCTGTTAAACAACGCCTTCGCCGACTATGCCAACGCTTTACTGCAGTTCAACGACTATGTCAGTGCCGAGCCTATCTATCAAACTTGCTATAACAAATATCGCGAGCTTGGAACAGACACAGATCCGACGGACGCCTTCGCAATAGCAAAGCTCCATCACCACATGGCCTACTGTAGGATGTATCGTCGAGACTTCAAGAGAGCTATTGAGCTAGCAGAGAAAGCTGTAGCCATAATCAGTCAGCTTGGTGATAGACAGATCACCCTTAGATATCAGTATGATCTCGCCTGTATCATCTTACAGTCAGGTGACAAAGATAGAGCATTGGCATTACACCGCGAAATCCTTGAAGCAAGGCTTGGATTCCAAGGGCGGGCAAATTACTTTTCTTTGCAAAGCCAATACGCGTATGCTGCTATGTGCCATTATGTTGGCAGGTTGGACGAAGCCGAGTAAGTCATTGATGGCTCTTTAGATTAGCAAAGCTGACCTAGATGCAACAGGCGATGGATGAGGCAAGCACTTTCCAAAGCGAGTGAACGAGGTGGCAAGAACTTTTGGCCAGATGCTGCCGTTGCTCGTACTAAATACCACCTTTCCCAGGTCTTGAAAGAGAAGGCTCCCGATATGATCAACAGCGAAGCCGATGATTTAGCCAGGGAGGCAAAGGATGTTTTGTCCAAAATGCTGCCGTATGATCCGGAGCCCATCGTGGGCGTGAAAGAAGAAGACACTGGGGCGTTATTTGACCACTTGCAGCCAGTCTTTGGCGGGCGTTTTACAGGACTATCTTTGCTCAAGTACGTCTCATGAGCCGTGTCACCCTATCGGCTGAGGACAATTTGAATATTTAACTTCTCCGTTGAAGTGGAATAATAATTGATACCCAAAATTTGTACTCGGTTGCTACGCTATGCTATGAAATCATTTGGTATACATGATCGTGACAAATATACATTAGATAATAAACCTTAGGCTTCTCCGTGGGAGTCGGAGATCGATTCAATGCTCTCGTGATATTCTCATCGTTCTCGAGGTTGTCTTGACTCGCTCCAGACGGAACTTGGTGCCGAGCTCTGAGTTGAACGTCTTTGCACTCTGACAACAGTTCTCGAGGGCTGCTGGAATGTGATTCGGGATGCTGTTAGAACTTCCGCGCCGTCATTCACATGGGCTGACGCAGCAGTATCCATATTTGCTCTGGCGGGTATTGGCTGAGTGGGCGGTCGATAGACTTGGCGCACAGTGGGAGGTTGCTCTCCTGGACGCACCCGCCCTTGAGCTGACTGCCTGCCGTCTTCTGATAATCCCGCCACAGACATTGTCGGAGGCGTGGATGGTGGCATAGGCCAGTTCAAGATAGAGGGCGATATCACCCCACTGCTAGCTATGCTGACACCACCAATGCTTACGAAACTATCCCTATGTCGCTTGTCTGTATCGGTGGTCTCTTCGTTTGGCGGCAGAAAGGATGACCAGCCAGAATGGTTTGTCGTTCGCCGGTCACTAACATCTGACGGTTCACGCCCGTAGGGCTCAGGCGGTGGTACAGGCAAATTATTCATCGTTCGGTTCGCCACTGGCTTCCGCTTCAGATTAGGAGTGGGTGGGCCCATTCCTCCTTGTTGCGGCGCTGCACGTGCCGCAGAAGTTGGTGAAGTTGCTCGTCTAACACGCATCGGTCCAGGAATTAGAGAAATAGGAACCCTCGTAGGATTCTCGGCCATAGGTGGCACCGGTCGAGGATGATCTCCATACCGAGGTGGAGAGGATCCTCCATGCAGGGCTCCGGTGCTCTGATGAGCACGATGACTGCCAGACCGTGTCATAGCAGGGCTAGGCCTGGCAAGGGGGCCAGCAGCTGCCTCCATTCGAGACCGAGTATCTTCATAGGCAGGTGGGCTAACATTTCCATCACTGCGGCCGCGTTCCATTGCTCCAGCTCCTATGAGGAGAGATTCGCCCATAATTGGGGAGGAATTTATGCCTTGCCGATCTTTGCCACCACGGTTCGTTCCAAAGCGGTTGGTGATAGGTCCAAGAAATCTGGACCGACGGAACTTCCAGCCGAGGAATATCAGAACGAGCAGAGCAAGAATTCCAACTTTGACTTTGTTAGCCTCGGTCATGTTGGCAGTCGGGCACATATACATACCTACGACGCCTGCCGCAATGGCGCCCACATTACTCGAACCTCTATGACCTCCCGATCCGGGCACAGGAGACTGAGACGAAGCGGTGTTAGTACTCGGCCCGGGCGCCCCAGCTACTTGTGTCGCCCCAGAAGGCAATCCGCCTCTTTCACTCGAAGCCAATGTCACCGGCACTGGTAGCTCGGTTGCTTCACTGTTCAAACTCGATGTTGATGTGAAGTCATCCCGATTTGAGGCGATAGAATTGGACGCCGCCGGCTGTCGTGTGGCAGGGACCGCGGTGACATCTTCCGTGCCCGGCGACTTAGTTTTGGGCAACGGTGCCGGAGTTGAAGTCGATGATTCTACAACCTGAGCCTTCTGAGTCTGGGCAGGAGAAGCAGCCTCCTTTGTGGTAGTTGTTGGAGAGGCTTTCGCCTTAGGGGTTGAGGTTGTCCGACTAGGCACCTTTGTCGTGGACCGGGCACTAGTGGTCTTCTTCTGAGTCTTCGTCGTTGTGTCGCCTCGATTGTTGTCGCCGTTTCCATTTGAATTACCTCCCGCATCATCGTCATCATCGTCATCATCGTTTGAATTACCACTACCACTCCCGCGACCATTGCCGCTTCCGCCTCGCCCGCTGCCGCCATTGTTATTTCCATTCCCGCTTGCCCTCCCTCTGCCTTCTCCATTAGAATTGTCGTTGTCTTCTCGATTATGATTACCTCCACTCCCTCCATTCCCTCCGCTCATCCCATTGCCGCCGCCTCGTCCACCCCGGCCACCCTGGCTGCCATGGTCACGCACTAAGATGTCCCAAGGTCGCCATTTGCCGGAGACTAGAGTATCGTGTGAGCTTCTTCGGCCAGCTGCATGCATCATCGCTGTTCCGGGTTTCTGCCGGTCAGAACGAGAAGCGACAGGCAGAAAAAGAGAGAAATAAGCTCAAAAATTGAACGAATGTGCTGTCAAGTATCGCCCCCTTCCCCGCAAGCACTCAACCTAGATGCCCAGAGTTGACATGATGCTCGAGCAAAGTAATCGAGACTCAAGCTTCAGCGGCAAGCAGAGACAGTCGAGAACGCATCTTGACTCTGGTCTAGGGGAGTGTCAGCTCTCAAATACGAACTCCTTGGGCATGCAGTTTGGGTGTGATTTGGTGGCACATCCTACACAGAAAGGGCTAGGCTATGGAGCGATAACCTTGCAACGCTCGGTTCGCGTCCCCCACCTAATTTCAATCCGCAGACCATTTTAAGCCACGAACTCTTTGATCTTCACGCTACCATTGTACAGTCACATCAGGAACAGGTTTAGGGTGAGCTGCGCCGTCTTCAAGCATCCGCAACAAACTCTTTGGTGCGCATGAGATGGTCTTTGGCCGATTGCGTATCTCATGATGCATCATCGCCAATGTGGAAGCAACATATATCAAATGACAAGATGCACAGCGCGAACACATACAATGCGTTCCAGAGACATCTAGCTCAAGATATTGAATGGCGGACATGGCGGTCCGATATATTCGACATACGATTCACATTTTCAACTTGTTCATAAACCCCATTGTCTCCCTTTCGTTTAATCAAGTAGTCACGTTTGCTTTGCCAGAACTCAGGTAACCCCTCCAATTAGACTTCAACATAAAGAGCCTATAATCACTCAGAAATGACCGTCATGATCAGAATTGGCAGTAGTGTTTACTACATGCGCCGAGCCAGAACTCGTCTATGCTCGTGGTAGGTGGACCTGCTCTTCTACAGAAACCAGGATCCCCTGGATGACTTTTCACACCTATAGCCCAAAACGGAACAACACTAGTCCATCATTAGCTGTGGCGCCAATTTGATTGTTTCAATATCTCTGCTAAAGAACTCACTAATCCGTTTGCGCTGCTAAGGCGCAATTCGTTTAGGTTGATCAAGCTTACACCCTCCCATGGGCCGTGCACCAGTATAATACGACCCTTGATATATGAGAATCCAGGAAACCCTACTGTCCTCTTTTCAGTCTTCAAGCAGATGACTGATGACGGAGGTCGAAGATCGTGATTGACTGAGATGATACTGGTATCGTGGATATTCACGATATCTTATTTATTTATGACATTTGAACGGGGTGTTACAATTCTTTAATCTTTATGGTCTCGCTTCATGATCGCGTTATTGCCTCGTGTCCGAAGTTAATATTGAACAAGTTAGAACGCTGGGCTGCTATCACAACACATTGAAACGCTGGGTATGGCTATCAAAGAAGAGAAATTATCCGAAGAGTCAATTCTCAAGATCCTTGGGCTACATAGACAAAGTAGTCGTGTAGACTAGTGTCATTCTACTTTCCTTTGATTGGCGATAGGCTACAAAACTCCTGAAAAGTCATCCACAATACATCAATATGAGAGATGGGTAGACAGGATATATTTCAGGTCAAAGAACACTAATGTTGTATTTGATCCACGGACTTGTCAAGTACCGAAGTATTTGCATGATTCAACATGTGAACTATGTCTATCTATCATCGAGACGGGACATATACACTGGTCAACTTTGAGAGCCTTTAATATGTGCCTGCAGACTTGATGATAATGGAGTTTTTGGAAAGCTGAGGATTTGGTCAGCACCTGAAACAAGTCAAACAATTTGGTACTCCTCACATCTGTAGGCTCTCGCTTCTCGTCCTCGCCTCTCTTATAGGTGCCTGCGGATTTGATAATGATGGAATCCTTCTCGAGTGACGCAGAGTTTCGCTTGTATGTCCCAGCAGATTTAATGATGATCGAGTCCTTTTCCAAAGCAGGGGCATCACGCTTGTAAGTGCCGGCCGATTTGATGATGATGGAGTCTTTATCCAACACGGGCGCGTCCCTCTTGTAAGTACCGGCTGACTTGATTATGATGGAATCTTTAGCGAGATCAGCCTCCGGGGCAGCGATCGGCGCAGCGAGAACGTTGGCAGCATGAATGGCCAAAGTCAAAATGGTTGAAACCTTCATTTTATCTAATGAAACAAATCCGAGAGAGATTTATCCAATTTGAAGAAAAGGGATAGTGCGGAAGAAGTATACTGTCCCGTATAGAGAGCTCAACGCTGGTTATATAGTGCCACACATCGTTGAATCATAGATTTAAGAGGGAGAGCCTCGCATTAGACGTTCTTATCTATCGCCTAGAACACTGTTGTGAACAGTGGGTCCTGAGTAACGGATTTACTCGAGTAGGATTTCCTTGCAGCACTATGACTTGGGAACAACCCCGTGAAAGGAAGGTCGTTGTGAAATAAGCGATGACATACGAGCCCTGTGCCACAAAGCTTTTCTGACCGACCAATTTATTCTTGATCCTGGTAGGACTTGTTGCTTCTGACAATAAATGAACGTGCAACCTAATTCCCGAATGATGCCTTCAGGTGAGCCTAGATGCTTTCATGACCAAATTCATTACAGTGGCGTAGGCATAAAAGAGATATTCCGAATTGTCCTAACAGTCTAGCCTTTTGCTATCAAACAATTTGTTGGGTCATACGAGATTGTCTGCACGGGCTTTCTAAGTCCGGAACTTTGAGTCGGGGAGATTTATAAACAGTGCGTTACAAAGAGTCATGCTAAACTCGATCAAGCAGTTGGGGGCGTGAAAAACATTGAAGGTTACTACGAAAGTACGGCCTGGCCACCTTGGCATTGCAGAGCCGATGACTATCAGTATTCTAGTCCGAGGGTATGCGAGACAGGAATCTACCTATGACGTGTTGCTGCTTGTGAATGAATGTTGATTGAACGAGGAGATTTTGTGGGTTGCCACGACCTTCCATGTTCGAGATAGTCTTGGACTTACAAATCCACAATAGTATCGGAATCTCCATGCGCTATGATTTGGTGCTACCCGAGATCTTTCCTTACTAGCAAATTTCAATGAGTAAGAAACACCATTATGTTTCAAATATCTAAATTGCATGGCATCTTAACAACTTGATGCGCAAACCTTTCATGATGTGGCCAAGATTGCTATCATTAAAACCTCTCTATGAATCACTGCCACAGACAGAAAAACAACATGCGACAAGTGTTCCACTGCCAACTGGACAGTTGAGGGCTAGATGGCCACGATCGACGATTTTCCTTCTTTGCACTAATTTAATTGCTGTCCTATGTTTGGTTTACATCGTTAGGAATCGGCCAAAGCCAGACCTAACATGGCGGGACATTTCCACAATATGTATGAGCCGTACAAAATGATTTTTAGAATACATATTGACTGTCAACTAGCACCAGCATTAGAAGCAGTGCAATACAAACCTCCGCATCATTATGCGGCGGATTTCAGACAGAAGAATAGGTGGCGAATGGATCCGGGTCAACACTCTGACGAGGTTGATATTGCTTGGCATGAGATCGAGCTCGGGGCAGGTGGGATTTGGATAACAGAACAAGAAAGAGAGGCACTAAATATTACCGGCACACCTGATAATCCATTACACAAGGTACCGGAAGAACATGGTGGTGGGTATCTGGCGATGCTAGAAGTCTTTCATTTACTGCATTGTCTAGTAAGTTTGGTAGTGTGCAGTTTAGACAGAAATCTTGGCGACTAACAATAGACAGAACTCCTTGAGGATGGGCCTGTTTTTCAACTACGATCACTATAAGTTCCTTGACGAGGGAGTCCCCGACGAAAACATCTTCACTCACTTTGGTAAGCAATACGTGATCTCCATACAATATGGCATATCTCCTAATATTTTTCATAGATCACTGCATTGATATGTTGAGAATAAGCATTATGTGCAACGCCGATGTTACCCCGGCACTCTTTTATGACCCGTTGGATAACCCCCGTAGGAGAGACGCTTTGCCAAACTGGTCAAGTTTACATACATGCAGGGATTTCAATGCGATTCTGGATTGGAATAAGCATGGCCCGCGGTCTGTGAGATGGCGAGACGCGGGTTCCAATCCGTCGTGGAATCCAAATACCGATGGGGCAGACCCTCCATTTGCCCCCGAAGGCGATGATAACAACGAGCATCACCACTAGGGGCCATGATGTCTTCTATTTTTTAATATACTTATGAGACTAGCAAGATAGTCGCTTACCGGCTTTGAAACAGCATAGGATATTTAAGTTGTTAGACAAAATAAAACCTACCAAGAAGTTTGTCGCGTGCTCAAACTCTAACTATGCAACTATAGGTTCCTATAATTTCTTCATACTATACCTCTTAAAAGCTATGTTGACTACTTCTGATTGTCACATGTAAAGGCCTTAAGAAACTTGAATGATCGAGCAATGGCAATGAAAAAATATAAGGTAATGTAATAACAATCAATTTCTCTATATACAGACTCATCCCATGTACATACTATATAACTCTTCAACAGCATCAACTCAGCGATCTTGAACTTTTTATGGAATATCACAAGCTAGTTGACAAGTCCTTGTCGCTTTCATGATACCACGTGAACGGTAGCTTGAAAATACGTGGCGATGATCCCACAGGATTCGTCTAGTAGCGTAGATGTTCTAGTTGCAAGTCTTAACCAGATGGGTTGCCGTTGAAAGCCAGCAAGTTGACGGTTCCACTAGGGATATTGGTCAGGACACCGGAAGTGGCGATGCTCTGGATATATGTGCAAAGGGCTTGAGGCGTCTTAGCGCCGAAGAGTGTCAGGAGGTATGCACCGAGACCAGTGATGTGGGGAGTGGCCATGCTGGTGCCGGAAATGGTGTTCTGGATGGTAAGTCAGCGCGAGGCAAACATAATATGAAAACTTGAATAACATGAACTTACGGTGGCGGTGGTGCTTCCAATCCATGATGATAGAATGTCGACGCCGGGCGCGAAAATATCGACAACGCTGCCGTAGTTGGAGAAAGAGGCACGAGCGTCATTCGAATCGGTAGCTCCAACCGTGCAGACCGTGGACTCGGAGGCTGGGGAGTAGTTGGCCGCGTTGGCATTGTTGTTACCAGCGGCAACTGCCAGGAAGACACCTGCGCTGATCATAGATCGAGCAGCGCTGTTGATAGATGTGGACGAGGAACCTCCGAGAGACATGTTGGCAACGGTGCCGTTGGGGCAGCTGCGTGTCTGTGCATCAGAAGTAACGTAGTTCATGCCTGCAATGACGCCGGACGTGGTGCCTGATCCAGATGAGTCGAGCACCTTGACTGCGTACAGGTTGGTCTTCTTTGCAACTCCGTAAGTCGAGCCTCCAATTGTGCCAGCAACGTGTGTTCCATGGCCATTGCCATCGGAGTTAGAGCTGTCGGCATAGTTTGCCAGCCAAGTTGCACGTCCTCCAAATTGCTTGACAAGAGAGTTAGAGCTGATACACGTTTCACGAAAGAGGGAGGGGGGGGGGGGG
>NW_006921097.1:0-1230 GCF_000392275.1 Phaeoacremonium minimum UCRPA7 | reverse complement strand
CTTACTTAGTTTTAAATTCATATTTGTTAATATCAATATATAAACCTACTATTTAAAGTTTTTCTAATATTAGCTTAACTTTTCTCTAATGATTATTTAAACTATTATTAGAGTAAATTAATATATTATTAAAATATAATAGGTATATCTATCAACCTAAATAGTATAATAAGCTATTTATAGTCTTTTATTTATATCCTTTAATGTTAATATCAATATATAATACTTTTTTAATACTTTTCCTTAATATCGAATTAACAGTATATAAGTCTTAAGGTATGATTATAATATATAGTAAGCTAAGTTGTTAGAACGTTTAATTAGATATGATAATATAGCTTAAATATCTAAAATTAATAAAAGCTTTAATAAAACAAAGTTTATTTAATCTTAGATTAATTTAGAATAAATTACTATCTATCTTATACTTTATAGCCTCCTACTTCTCCTTAACTTTCCTTTGACGCTCCTTCTTACGACTTTAAGCGAAAGCTACTCTTTTTCTAAGTCTTTTGTTTGTTGATTAAGGTTAAGATTATCTTCTTCTAGCTTTAGACCATACTAAATCATATGTTGATTGACTTTGGTAGCTAGATTGTAAGCAGGAAAGTAAGAGTAAACAACCTTTTTATAGGTAGAGTCTCTATATTAAAAACAATAGTTTTCTTAAAGCCTCTTGCTAATCTCTTTAAGAGAGACTTATCTTACTTAAACAGCCTTTCCTAAAGAAGGTTTTATCATCTAAACTATAACTTAAGGATGATCAGATAGTTTCTAATCCATTTGGTTAAGAGAATTCTTGGTTGCTGCTATAATAGTAGTCTTTCGTAAGCCTTGCCATATAGAATCTTTTATAGTCTTATATCTTCTTATAGACATATCTAATCTATCTATTTTAGATCCTATCTACTATAGGATTCGAATAAAATCGCTATATAGAGTAGGTAGGTTTGGAAGATAGACTAAAGCTACCTTCAATCGTTTATTTAGTGTCCCTTCTAAATAGTTGACCTAAATAGTATTATGCCAATTTCCTTCTCTACTGTCAGCTAATTCCTTCTTAAATTTTGGTAGGAATGTAGTAAAGCTTTTGTTTTCTTACTATTTTAAATCTCTTAATCGATCGATTACTTAAGCTTATACATTTAGGTCTCCATAACATTTGTAAAGGTATTCTAGATACTGATCAGGATTATAAGCCCTATTTAGACCTTCTTTCTTAACAAAAGC
>NW_006921096.1:9385-13621 GCF_000392275.1 Phaeoacremonium minimum UCRPA7 | reverse complement strand
CCCCATCGACTCGCAACCCCAGCTTTTGCAATTCACTTTGCGTCTTCTCTAGAGCGCTCGCGTGGGTCAACATACGATCTAGCCTATGGCTCCAGTATCGATCCGAGAATCCATCAAACCAATGGAGTTGAGGTTCGGCTTCAATGACCGTATCGAGAAAGCAGCGAACCGCTGGATGGCAGGTGTCACCCACGACACGCCTGACTGAGACTGCCATACGTTCTAACAAAACTCGTTGGCTCCTGAATTCATGTTCCTTTAAAAGGAGGTCAAAATCACATAGATAGGAGCCACGAATGGGATCCGTGGCATCGTCTGGAGAGTTGAAAAGCAAATCGTAATATATCAGGCACGCCAGTCTCAATATGGCCTGCTCTGCAGTCTGGCTTTCCTCCCGCATGGCTGTCCTAATTCGATGATATAGACTCTGGCCGTCTTCTGACATGACCCACCAGTGGAGGGCTGGATCAAATTTTCTCAAGCTTATGCAATGGCAGAGGAGGATTAGCAAGCTGTTCCCGGGCTTCTTTAGAGAAGGGAGTTGTTTGTATATGTTGTCGCTGTTATAGTCAGTCTAGAAGCTAGAATCTCCAGACGGCATGCTTACATCTGACATAGAGCGTTTTCCACTGTTCCATACCCCAGATTATGAATTAAGTCAACTGGTAGAGCCTCGTATACGTCTTTCCCAAAACCTACTGGCAGATTGGGACAAACATTGCTTTGCCGGTTCTCGGACGTCTTTCTCATTCTGGGCACTTTGGAGCTGCCAAATGACAGTGGCTCTGTGAGCTCCATATCGAGGAGGAGGCCAAGTGAAGCGATATTGGCGTTTACCGACTGTTCCATATCGAATTCATGCTGAAAGCGATCCTTCTGGCCTCCAGAGTATTCGAGCAGACCGCGAAGGAGGGATGCTTGATGCATGACTGCTATTGTGTCTACCTCAGGCTGCATCACTATTCTTTCGCTCAGCTTGCGAAATGAGTGTTCCATTATCTTCCAATATCCCTCGATCAGATTATGCGCAGACCCACGATCAGCTTCACCAAGTAAGTCCAGGAAGTATATCAGGAACCAGTAATGGACCTCCATAGAAGAGTTCTAGGCAGTGTCAATAATCAATCTCAAGAGTACAAAATGAAGCGAACCATTATATCTCGAATCACGATTACGAATTCTATACACGCTAGGATCTGTGGATCGAGCGTATGCTGCCGGTAATAATGATCGAGTCCACGCCCACGCCTGGAACGAATTCCAGCGATGGCATTTCGCAAAAAGCGACATCGGGCTTTATTTTTCGCTTCCAGCAAGCCATACACTCCTCTTTCTCCATCACTCGGCTCCCAAAGTTTGTAATGAAAGCCCTGCTCAGACTCAAGCTGGAATGGAACGTCATTGTCGAGCAGCCACTGCATACGACATTTGCAGACCGCTGCTTGATAGAACGCATTGTCGGACGTCTTACCGACGACATATACGTGGCGAAATTGTTTGATCTGTGCCCAGGCCTCCGGTTGATTTGCTGGAAGAAGACAGCACTTCCAATCCTCGTTTTCGAATGGGCATTTGAGTAAACCCTCCACTCTGGATGGAGCGAGAAGATCAAGCTAGTACGGTGTGAGCCAACAGCCAATCGGGCAAAAATGTGCATATTGCCTACCCGAGACTCCGGCGAAGCAGCGTAGGTAACCAACATCGTGGGCAAGGACTGATGACAAGTGATGGACGGTGGAAAGAGTCGAGTTGCGAAAAGAAAAGGCGGATAAGACACCACTGCAGGCGCAGGAACACAGTTCTTAAGGTGCTTGCTCCTAGGATTTGTTTAGCGTATAGAAGTCGTACTACTTGCTGTGACTTTGCTTGAATAGACTCACCCTCGGCCGTACAGCGTATTTATCGTCCCCGATGTGACTCTAGCTGCCGGTGGCAGATCGCTAGCCGAGTGCGTCTAAGCCACTAGCATCTGCCTTTGCGAGCATTTCCCTGCCGTCCACCCGCCCAAAACACAAAAGAAAGAATTATTAGGGTCTAGTCGCAATAGAAATTCATTCTACTGGCTTCAATCGGACGAATAGCAGGCTACTTGCAACGCTAGATCCATCGACCGAAACTCCTGATGCAGGCATCTTTACGGGCAGTGCATGGTCTACAAGGTTGCTGTTGCTGTCATGCCACCATCCCTGACGAATTCCTTAAAACCACCACCTTTCGCCGAGTCCATGTTCCTCAAGGTGATAGGTTAGACATAGATCTTTGGCCTCTAGAGAGGTATAGAGAATGTCTGTTCATCAACTCGGCGCCAAAATTATCAATTGGCTGACATATTTTACATTAGTGCCTGCTGATAATCTAGATGGAACTATTTCGGAAATGTCTGGAGATGGTGCTCATATCTGCTTACATACCGTACAAAACCTGCGCTGACCCAGAAAGACCTTTCATTGCCTTCGTCTCCTTCCTCTATCTTTACTAGATTATTGCAAGCGAGCTGTAATTCGGTTTACTGTGGGTACTCGCCATCATGAAGATCAAGTCCCGCATCTTTCTCTTCAGGTGGTATTCAACATACTTGACAGACTGAATTTCCACTGCAGCTTGTACGAAGATGGGATATGCCTTTTCGACGAGTTGCAAATATGAAAAGAATCCGTCTATGAAGATCTGTCGAACATCGGGCTTGAGCACATCGGACGGTGGGTCGAATTCATTGCTCGCTCCAATTATACCGAAAACACGCTCGTTATGGTCTCTCTTCACGCTCCACAGTGCTTCGCCAGACGCATCCCTGATGCCAAGTTCGCTCAGCCCCAGACTGGAGGCATCCGTGATCAGCTCACTCAGCGTTGTTGCGATGCCAAAGTCTACCGCCTCTATTTCATAGGTATATGCTATGATCGTCGTATTCGTGAGCCGAGATTCTTCATCGGTCTCTGTTTCATTCAATTTCATGATGTTTTGTAAGGTAGAGGTGACACACCCGCGAACATCCGCCATTGCTACACTCTCATTATTGATGACACCAGTCACGAAGCCGATGACCTCAGGTTGGAAATTCCTTTGCAGAAAAATCTGTCCTAAGAAGCTATTATTCGTGGCCTTTAGCTGAGCCACGATTTATAATGCTCATTTAGGTATCACGACGGCTTGAAATGTGGTTCGATGAACGCTATCTGCGAGTGGGTAGTCGACCAGTGCGGAAAGCACCTGAGCCACTCGAGCGGACCCTATGCACGAGACGGTTGACTGAGGAGACCTCCTGTTTGCTCGGTAAATGGACAAGTCTTACCATTAGAAGTGTTCTGCTCTGCTCTCAGCATCTTGACATGGGTGATGGTGCATCCGTTTATGTACGAGTGACCGGATGTACATAGCCCATCCAAAAGCTGTCGACGTGATGCTGCAGAGAGGCTATTTGGGTCATGTGGCGTAAATATCTCAATGTGACCGGGCGTCAGCGAGCATTCGGTGATATACGACTCAAGGTTAGAAATGTCAACTTACAAGAGCGTATGCTCCGAAAATTAGAAGATAAGGTGCCGCTCGAGGCTTACGTCGACTTATGACTCAGTGACTTCGTCTTTTTGGACAGATGACCAGGAGATGAGAAGGCTATGGGCGTAATAGTCGAGCGTCGGTGTCTGAATGGCTCGCGGCACTCAGTAGAGCAGCGAGACCCTTGTCAGCGTGCAGCCTAAAGGTGTCACCAAATATAGCATCTGGCTTTCTTTCGGAATGATTATTCTCAATAACACATATCACACTAGGCTTGGTCTTGAATTGGGCTAAAGGATGCATGTAGTGGGACTGCTTTGAGGCATAGATGCTTGTCAGCAAGAGCCTTACCTTAGGGCCATGTTACTTTGAGCTATTGACTGGATGTGAATTGTGAAGCCTAGCGATATATCGCAAGTTGCTGGAGAGCCAGGGTCACATTGCTCATGAGTGAGGTATCCACTGGATGCTGAGTAAAGCTGATAGCTGGAGAAAAGCGAAATCTAAGAATAACAATGGACAGTACTGTGTGAGCCTCGAAAGCAACCATTGACGAGGTCGTCAGAGTTAAAGCCCGATACTTTGAAAAACCCTAGATAACCAACGAAGAATCGCAGATACTGGCCCTCGCTCACCCTTCAATTCTTTAATTGTTCTTCCCTGCTCGTCAACCAAATCTTCCAGCCTCTGAATCCGATCCGCTAACTCGCCGAGTGTAGAAGCAAATGTTGGGTGTTG
>NW_006921096.1:9093-9339 GCF_000392275.1 Phaeoacremonium minimum UCRPA7 | reverse complement strand
TCACTAAACTGGAAGCTTACTTGGAGGAGGTCTGCTGTTGCCTCCTGATAACTTAACCCTCAGCCTTCGCCAATTAGGTTCTGCTCAAGTCAGAAAATAAAATACAACTCAAAGGTCAATATCATGTAGTTCATGGTAGGCTTGCCTCTTGCATTGTGGCTTTCATGTCTTTCTTCCGAATTTGTATTCCTTTCTTGTGCTATAAGACGTTAGTAGGAGCAATGAACCAGCATATTTTTTATTTAC
>NW_006921096.1:5485-9056 GCF_000392275.1 Phaeoacremonium minimum UCRPA7 | reverse complement strand
ATCAGGGTAATTTGCTTGATATCTGGCCTACTGGTTGTGAATCAGTTGGCAAGGAACGTGCCATATATGGACGGGGCAATGCGGCTCTGCTTCGTTCAAGCTGCGATTAGGCAACTGCAAACCAGCGGCTGCAGGCTGTGCGCCACGGTCTGGACAGGGAAGTGTGACGCGAGCAAGATGCTGCAAGCGAGCAGGGGCAGTGGCCCCCCTAGCGTTTGACTTCGTGCTTTAAGGCTACGCAGAGCCGCAGTGTGTCGTGTTCACCGAGATCTGCGTCAGCGACTTGGAACAGTTGGTAGCTTTCATGTCTAGCCAGGCAATTTTTCTCTACTGTGATGTGAGTATATAGAAATTTTATATTCAATAGCATATTCAATTATGGTTCACCGGAGTTCAAACTTCGTGGGAAGCATGAGGTTCCGTCAGGGATTCGGTGATTCGCCTAATGACTGCTCCTGAGCTTTACTAAAATCGCCACCATTCATACACCTCTGAAAAAATGCCTTTTGTGAATCTCTTTATAGTGGAAGTAATGCCTGCGAGTTGCTCTCCTAGATTGTTGATATATTTCACCTATTTTGGCGTAGTCCATCCTATAATGATGAAAGACATGCTGATCTGCTGATGTTAGATTGGGTACGTTCAAGGGCAAATGGCTCACTGACACTCGACGAATTGATATGTTAGATGAGCTCTCTTTTTAGCTAGATACCGTAGGTGCAATGACTATCATGGAGCTCTTTTAGAGAGGTAGTTCTGCATTATTTATTCACTTCACTGCCTTATGTGTGGCTCGTTGTTGACTGATCTCGCACCATCTATAGCCGCTTCCCCTCCATTAACAAGTCTCTGGCCACCTGTTGATCTTGAGATGTTGGCAGCCCCTAGAGATTACGGTCTCATAGTTCTGATGGACCAATTAACTTTCAAGTACACTGTGAGCGATGGCTAGACCGAGTCCTCAGCGGCGGCGGAGTTCTCGTCTATTGCCAGGTTGGTGAAGTGGGAATACGCCAGTGTGCTATCCCTTGCACGAGGCTCTTTCTCGCTCAATGGCCGGGCAATGAGTCTAGAATCCAAGGCCAGCAATCATCCTTTGATGTCGCTCCGACGCCACGACGGTATCGACGAAGGCAGTCATCACGAACGCCCTGTTGACGGCGCGGTCGATCCACTTCATTCGGCTTAGCATAAGCCAAGTCGTATGTACTTGGGCGTCCGATGATTCGACAAGGAGGGTCGCATGGTGAGGGACCGGTGAGTGACCAGCTTCTATGACTGGGTGGCCATAACGGGACACACAGGGAATAGCAGCACGGTGCATGCGGATCCCACAGTCCTCCCGCACCATATGCCAAGTATCGCAAGTGTGGCTTAAGATAATGTCAAAGCTGACTCACGCTAGTGATCCCTTCCCTGCAGGTTAATCATCCGCGCGTCTTACCCTTGTTCCAAAGTACCATCATACAGTGTTTGTACTTTCTCTACAGAACCGGGACTGGTCTAAGATTAGAGAATGACACGACCGCGAGGAGCGCTGCGATGGCTGGTGGACTGTGCCAAGCCTATGCATGTGATCACAAATCCGGCTTGACGCAGTTTCAGGCTCAGCATCAGTCTTCCTTGAGGCTCCGCATGTACAACCCTGCTGGATCGAATGTGCTGTTTTTGAACAGTAAGACAGCCGTCCAAAGTTCACTGACATGCTGTAGTGACCCAATGGGTACATGCCACTTGCCGCTCAACGCATACACACTCCGTATGCGATGTTTTTTACGAGTCCTGGTACATGGCTGGCAGTAGAGAGGTGGCTACTATGGCTCCGCCTGTCAAGTCCAGGCGAGCACCAGCTCAATATTGCCCCCGGCCCCGAACGAGGCCAGTCGCCAAGGAAGACAGGTCTGCATGCATTAGTATCGCACTGTATGTCATCCACACTTGGGGGTGAGCTTAGAAGATCTTGGCAAAGTCTGTCTCATGTAAGTTGATTGGACGACGACTCTCCACTCCTATCAAGCGAGACGCAGCTCCTTTGGGCATTAATAGCGCCATCCTTATGTGGGATTACGGTAGGCAGATGTATTTCGACCATGATGTTTACATACTACTCCCGTACCGGTACATGCATGATGCTAATCCTGACAACACGAGTCATTGGTAGCCCAGTGGCCAACCATCGTCTTCCGTGCTTGCGGGCGGCGAGTCGCTTTATCGATGGGAAATGCTGGCGGGCGGGCTTTTCGGGGCTGTGCCGTTCCGCCTCGGCCTCCGATGTGCAAGGAATGCTGCTTACGATACTGATAGCACACGCCTGTGCTCCGTGCATGACTGAAATGAAAGGGCCCAGACTGATAGAGGCCCGGAAGGTAAGGTCCAGGGCTCTTCTTCGATTAGCAAATGTGTGACACTTGCCCAATCCCCTAAATCACCCCGTTCGCAGGACATTGATCAGGGTATATTGGGTTAATACTAGGGTTTACTACCGTCTAGGTACTTTCGACTCATGATCACAGCGACGAAAGTTTCCAGTGTTTTCTTGTGGCAAATCAGACCCTTGTATTTTTCGGTATGGACCCTGCTGTGGGCGCTAAATCAACGCTGAATGTAGGTTGTCATGGTACATGTAGCACACCACCCATAGTGGAACAAAATTCCAGTGACCGGCCTCCCGGGGGTGCCGTACTAATAATGCACAAGACGCCCTTGTTGAAACCGGCCTGAGCACGTCTCGAGGTTGTAAATCTATCCATCTTAGACAGACGAGCGCTCCTTCCAATCCTTTTATTTATTTTATTTATTTTTCAACTTTCCTCATCGAGTAGCATCTCGTCAGCCGTGCGAGCGAGTGTGCAACTGCCTTCGCCACATTTGTTGCAACGATGCAGCTCTTCAAATTATCATTGGACATTATCTATGAGATTTTTTCATACCTCGGTAAATCTGATCTTAGCAATCTACGAGCTTGCTCGAAGCTATTATCACGCTGGAAGTTGCTGCTCTCCCTAATTTACGAGAAGCATCAGTTGTTTCTCTTGGATGACCGTCATATCAATATGTTATTGGGCATTTCAAACCAAGATGTCAATCGGCTGTATGTGAAGGAGCTTCAACTGGATTTACCTGGACTCCATATACGGCGCCATGAGCCCGTCCTAGGCCCAGAATTGGACTCTTTTGCGAACCTTACGAAAAGGTTACCAAATTTGGAGTCCATCGTTTTCATTGGTGCTGACCCAACCTTCCAAAGGCAGCATCGCTTTCTTCGAGGCGTTTTCGAGACCGGATCCTTTTTGAGGTCACTGAAGATTCAGTTTCTTGACTGGACTTTCTTCGAAACTATGCATGCCTCGGACATTAGTGCCTTAAAGATAAACTCTCTTGAGACATTGGATCTCTCAGTTGGAAACAGTATGCCGAACACCATTGATGACCAAGAAACATGGGAGCACCGGATTCGTTTGTCAATGAATCGTGGATTGAAACCCGTACTTGCGACTCTTGCTCTCCTAGAAGATCTTTGTCTCAATTTCGCACACATGCGTGGGCTGCAAATTTGCTTATCATCGGTTCT
>NW_006921096.1:4929-5441 GCF_000392275.1 Phaeoacremonium minimum UCRPA7 | reverse complement strand
AATTGACTGTGAGGGTCACCTTGTGCCTCTTCTTGACATGACACACTCCTCACCCTCGAGTTGATCAATATTGGGATGAACGACATATGGCTGAACTTAAAATCTGTGGTTCAAAAGTTGTCTCGGTTAGAGCATCTCCAAATATTTGAACATATCACTACTATCTATGACGGAGAAGAAATCAGCGGGTATGTGGATCACTCTAGTTCGGAGATTGTATGGAACCCATGTTCAGTTTGGAATGGACAAGAGGTCACTTTGTACATCGAAGAGAAGAGTGATACTTCGAAAGGAGTAGAGAGGTTTCTTCTTGGTCTTGAACCGGTTCAAGGACTTGTTGTTTCAGATGTCCCGGACAGTCTGTAAGATGTCAAACATTTATGACAATCATTTGTAATTAGTTCTGCAAGTTCGAAGCAAGCTCGCTCCATCCACTTGTACGGGGACTGACCCATCGAGCACACACCATTCCTAGTTACTGCCGGCTTTGTACTTGATTTATCAACGCTTAC
>NW_006921096.1:4033-4819 GCF_000392275.1 Phaeoacremonium minimum UCRPA7 | reverse complement strand
CAATTTGCAAGGGTCAAATGCAACAGCGAGAAAGAGGATGAGGCCTATATATGGAGTGATGACTGCCTCAAGCTTTTTCTATTCGTGAGATTGATCATATTGAGATTTGGAGTATGGCTCTATATCTGTTTCTCCTCCGGCAATACTGTATATTATAGGGCAAAGCTATGGAAATAGATATTGGGGGTCTAACTGCCCAGGTTGGAAATAGCGATTGCGACTCTTTGCTGTTTGGTCTGTTCTGGCTTTTCTAAAGTTTGGGCCCAGCAGATGAATTAAGGGACCTGTTTTGGTAGGATCGCATATGAA
Organism: Phaeoacremonium minimum UCRPA7; assembly: GCF_000392275.1. Taxonomy (NCBI): domain Eukaryota; kingdom Fungi; phylum Ascomycota; class Sordariomycetes; order Togniniales; family Togniniaceae; genus Phaeoacremonium; species Phaeoacremonium minimum. Next base: position 4,510 of record NW_006921096.1, on the reverse strand, counting down.
GGAAATGGATTGGCTGTCTAATGGCTGCCTTAATGAAGAAAGTATGGGCATCAGAACCTTAATGATATGGCTTAGGTCCTCGACTTTTCCAATTTAATGGCATGCGACTATGCCGGCTCCTGGGACTCAATGGCTAGACATCAGACTAATCTATATCCAAACCCGCCAATCTCGACGGATCGAGCAGTGAAATTCATGTGACTGCTGGTGTGCCGAGAACTAAGCTGATGCTTGGTAAGCCTGTGTATGGGCGCGCGGTCTAGACACCGATCGATCAGGCAGGCCGTACGGCGACGTTGGCAATGGTTAGGACTATAAGGCATGCTGCGGCTTGACTCAACAGCATAGTATGATGGTGCTGTTGGGGCCACATAGAGGTATGATTCGACTATTCGGATTTTGATCACTTACGATACTATGCATATAGTTTACAATAAGGTGATTTCTCAAATCAAATAGACTGGCTAGCAGTATATT
>NW_006921096.1:846-3856 GCF_000392275.1 Phaeoacremonium minimum UCRPA7 | reverse complement strand
CACTTGATGGTATTTAGCATTAAACCTATGCTTAATAGAAGCTCCGAATTCAATGTGACATAGGCCGTTCTAATATATCTCTTACTTGCAACTCATCCGGCCTGAGATTGTATTCTTTCAATCTTAGGGTGGCCCTGATACGGGACGATACATATGATGGAATCCCGAAGATGTTGGTTGGGGAAACTGGCCCGAGGAAATTCTTCCATAACGCAGCTGATTTGAGCTTATTATGCTCGTGACAGCCTTATCAGCTTGGTCGTAGAGCCTAAGGCACTCAATCAGGACTAAACAAAGATCAGCCGTGTCAGTGATATGGAACTAGTAGGTGACATACTGGCTATGATCCGTTCTTCCCATACGCCGTACTGGTAATCAACAAGGCCATAAACTTCAATAGCGTCACAAAGACGGACAATCTCTGCACCCATTTTCTTGAGTCCTTCCCGGGATATTAGGTTATGTTTCTGTGACTGCTGTTGGTATTTCATGAGGTCTTTCTGAGCTTGCAATAACGAAAGCCAAGCATGATTAAAATCATCCCACATCTTGAGCCTCTCGTGATGAAGATGTTCATCGTCTGTATCAAGGCCTATATTGTAATCATATTAGCATGCATATACTATTTAAAGGGAGTTTCAACGTTTTAGGATCGGAAGCCATGCTATCACCTAGGTTTTTAACATTTGATAGAAGCCAGTCAGACATCGTCAGTAGATTCTCGCTAGCAATCTCAAGACTGCTGCTCAAAATATTTTGCATGACATTCCCCAAAGTAGATTGATACCAGGTATATGCTTCCTCGTAATCTTTGAACGCTGTATGTTCTGGCTTCTGTGCAGTAGTGCCTGCCGCTGAACTGCTGGTTGGGTTGTGACTGATTTCATGGCCCACATTCTCCTCTAGACCTTGATGTGCAGAGGGTTGTAATATTGAAACTGCTTGATCTTCAAAAGCCGGCTCAGCAACAGGATTCGTTTGGTCATTGGTGAAATAAGAGGTGGTGGCAGCCGGCCCCGGCATACTTGCATGTTGTTGTGACGAAGATTGCCAGTTGCTTGCATCGTAGACTAAAGCATTTTGTGTACTTTCAGTAGGCGACATGCGTAGTATTGATGCTTCATATGTGCCGGATGTTTGTGAGCCTCTGGTATCCTGGGTATAATTTGTCGTGTTCTGGCGGTGCTCTGACAGTAAGCTTGTTATACCCAGAACGCCGGGATATTGTGACTGTGGATAAATCTGGTTGTAGCCGGTCATAGTAACCATTCCTCCAGGTGACATTGTACGGGATGTGTTGGGAGGAGCAGCGCTGTGCTCTACTGCCGGGGCAAAGGAAAGAGGCTGTGATGTATTATTGAATAGAGGGTATCGATTGGTCATATCGGGATTTAGGGTGTCGTTGCTCCTCGACTGTTCTCTGTGTTGAGTTGGTGGATTTAAATTGAACATGATGGTAAAATTGACATAACCGGGTTGGGGCAGAAAGCTCAGCAGAGGAAGAGAATGGGGCAGAAGCAAGAGGGTCCGTCCTCTTTATAGTCAATGTGGTCAAGCCACCCTAGTGTGCATTTAGCGGAACCAATAGATTCAGATAGCTTGCAGACCGATCCGGTGGCTGGGGCTCGTGGCGAGTAAATGGTGAGGGAAAGGCAGGCGTTGTAAAGACTGTTCATGCAAAGCCTCACGTGAGCGCCATGTCATAAGAAGCACACCTAGACAGATCAGTCACCGAATGACCTTGGTAAAATAAGGACCAATATCTGCCCACTGATATAGTGCGATCTCTCTAACTCCGGCGCCTGCGTCGAATAGTTCCTGGTATGGATCTCTGAGATTTCGTGCACTGGGCGTATCCCTCAAGATTCTTGCAAAACTCGTTGCCGAGAAGATCGAAGAGTTCCTTGAAGATATCCGCAGGGAGCAGGAAGTCGACCGGACTTCGAAAGCACTACAAAATCTTGTTATCTCATAATGATGGAGAACTTGGGTCCTGACCTGACGTCAGGACGACAACTGCTGGAGATCGACGAGCTCCATGAGGCAGCGCTAGAAGCGGCAGCAAAAGACGCAGAAGTCAAGAAGGCACTAGGGACAATCGGTGGAAACGGCATGGACAGTTTTGGAAAGGCAAGTTCGATCGGCTCTGCCCGTTGCTACGGTCGACACACAGAGTCAGCCAACCAAGACAAGAAAGTATAGCGGTCCAACCCAACAGGAAAAGAGAAAGGATCGTACTTTCACAGACAAACAATGAACAGAAGAGACAAGAAGTTGGTGGAATGCCAAGGCCAAGCTTGGAAGATGTGACATCGCAGCTACAGGCAGCAATCGCCCACTATCACCTTCCTCTCCGAATATTGATTGAGCTGCTCCCGGTAGAGAATACGGAAGTCCGGTAGGTATCATATTGTTCACATAGTACTGTACAAGGCAGGACTGCGTCTACTACCCTGTACCCATTAGCTGCGAATCCGGCGCTTTCAATTGAATTATGATGTGCTTGTTATGTAGCAAAGTATCGTGATGGTCAAAGCTAGATTCTAGCTTGAACGAGACAGTACTACAGGACAAGTTAACATGATGCATGAAAGATACAGAGTCATTTTCAATCTGCAGTACGCTGGTCTGTTCACGCTCTTAAACAATTACTCCCGTTGTAATCAATACAGCACTGGTAAGAGTCGACGGACACTTGACCCCCAAAATCAATCGCAACTGAACCAAATCCTCCGAAAATGAAGCTCTCTCCTCCACGAACCACAATCGAACAAACAACCAAGCCGCCATCAAATAAACTCCTTTCATTAAGACTAGCATCAAGTCCAAGATAGCCCCCGACAGAGTTCAAAAAGTTCGAGAGGCTGGCTTCATCCAAGGCGTTTCCCGTCGAATCTACGAAACTCTCATTACTGAAACCGGCGCCAATGGCTGTCGACGGGACAAAGTGGCCTAGTAATGTTAAATGAATTCAAGTGTATAGAGTGGATCAATTACCATCAGTCATTAC
>NW_006921096.1:527-787 GCF_000392275.1 Phaeoacremonium minimum UCRPA7 | reverse complement strand
GCCTGAAAGGCTGGAGGACTAGCGGTGTTCAATTGGGTCAGGATCTGCACGTTTGGGAGAGTCGATGAACAAGCCATCACGACCCCAAGAGAGTTCAGAAAGATGAGACGTAGGTGCATTGTAATTATACTGGCGCCGATGCAATGAAGCTTACTCGATGTTGACAAGTAGAACCTTGGAGGATGTGGTCTGCTTCCAGGTGATCGATTGTTCAAGTTTTATTAATTCCACACTACACATTGTTTATTCAAAATACTATA
>NW_006921096.1:0-254 GCF_000392275.1 Phaeoacremonium minimum UCRPA7 | reverse complement strand
AATAGCTAGCGATCAATATAAACAAACAAGAAGCATGTTGTTCCCGTCTGTGATACTTTCAGAATACATGTACTTGTGTGGCATTTTGGCATGGCTGTGAGAGATTCGCGTCCAGCACTCTCAATCTTAAGACATTTGATCACTTTGAACAAAGGTCTTTGTTCCATGCTCCGTCCTCTGTGGTAAACGACAAACCTGCTGAAGTGTGCAACCTGGCTTCTTTAGCCAGACCAAACCAAGAATAACTCTAATAT
>NW_006921095.1:42155-44195 GCF_000392275.1 Phaeoacremonium minimum UCRPA7 | reverse complement strand
AGAATAACTCTAATATACCCTCCGGGCTACTCCAAACAAACCAACCATCCCTAGAGTTTAACAACATCCCTAACCTATGATTGAAATGGCCCCTGTGTCCAGGCGACCAGCCTTCTTAGCGCTGCCAGTAGCCGGTAGCTTCTATCCAAGCTAGCTGTCGAGCCAATATCGAGAGGCCCTATAACCCTGATATCCTTCTCGCCGTCCATCGCGAACCATAGCTCCCATGCGTCCCCTATGGTAAGCAGGACTGGTAGTATCGGTAGAAGGTGGGATTTTTCTCTTGTTTTGGATTCGCCCGCCGTTGATACTGACGCCGACACCATAGCCAAGGAAAAGCTTCTGACACGATGGAACCAGCTTACAGCCTACATTCCCAACTGTGCCTACGCCTCCATATAACCGCTGCCATCAGTTTTGGTCTCGACAAAAACGCTGCTGGGGGAATTCTGAAGCGGTCCATACTAGGTCTGGTTGAAGAACTGCGTCTGTGGGGGCTGGGCGTCGACGAAGGCGGCGATATGGTGTGTAAGGTCGGAGTCTGCAGACGGGCGGAGAACTAGGGCGTAATCGATCATTTTACTGCCAAGAGACTATGCTGTGACGGTCTGGTCCGTAGGAGGGGAGAAGGGCTTTACGATGGTTGCACAAGTGACATTCTCTACATCGACCGAGTGCTGCTATCGCCCACCGTCAGAAGAACTTCGGTTGTGGCATTCTAGCGTGAGTTTCAATATCGGGTAGTGGATGCTTTCGTTCCAAGCTGGCTTAGATTGAGGCAGTGTCCTGAAGGCGTAAGTGTTGGCTACTATCTGTCGTAGCTGTAGGAGTTCGTCGTAATATGAGAGTGCTCGGTATTGATGCGCTAATAAAGCCTCTATCCCTAAATAGTCGTCTCCTTGTATCTTGTCACTAGCTTTCTCAGGCGACCTTGCTATATCCTGATTGCTACTTGGAGTTGGCGGGAGAACGGAGTCAAACATGAATTCATCATAAGGAAGTTCGAGGTCTAATTCGCCAACCAAGATCTCTTTCAGCTTCCCCGGAAGATATGCTCGGCCTCGCTCTGCCTTGTCTCTTATACTTTCGAAAAGAGCCACCTATCAGCGCCATTGGCCCGAAGCACTTATTGTAAAGGGCCGGCATCGAGAGCTTCCTAGACTATAGGTTGTTGCAGCTTGCGGAGGTCATCAGCTCATTTGACCGGACTAAGTGATCGGGTTTGGACCGACTAGGATGTTGCTGCTGACGACGATGGCCAAGAATGTTGTGACAGAGGTCCTTGGGGGCGGGATGTTATGGTTGACGATGTAGCTAAAGAAGAAGCGATTGCCGCAGCTATTAGAGACGATGACGTGGAGGCTCTTGAAGGGCTTTGGCGTAGATCGAGAGATATTGGATCACTCGCCGTAGGCACTAAAGAAGGAATCATCTACTTTTGCTGTCGGTTGTGGGTTATAGCATCATCGTTTCAGACGATATTGTCTTACTCTATCGTGCCTGGACTAGCAACCTTCTTCTTAAGGCTTCTCGTACTAGGCCTATCGCCGACAGTTCTTATATCCTGCATTTGTATTGCAGTCCTCTCTTTTCCTTACATTGGATACCTTCTCTTCGATCTATTATCTATAATATTTAGTCAAAGTGACTCTATAATAGAGTTATAGTCGAGAATTCTGAGAGGTATATGCTTTCGCTGCTGGTACTGGGGCTATAGCTGGACTTGTTAAGTCTAGGCTCACTTATACGCTGAAGACTGATCAGCCTCCATATAGGGTCAAGATCGCTTTAAGGAGGAGGAGGAGGGTTTGCTGGTCGATTCTAGAGGCGCAAAGGAAGTATATAGTGTAGCTGGGCGTTGATAGGAGTGATGAGGATCGAGGTAGCTTAGGTTATGCCCGGCAAGGTGTAGGTTGGCGAGCCAGGCTTGGATCATCAGTATAGGTAGTATCGAAACTATGAGTTTGACCCTATGGGAAATAGATGATAAGTGATAGCAAATGTATATCTGGGCAGTTGTTGTCGGTGAAGGTTGTGGTG
>NW_006921095.1:41900-42140 GCF_000392275.1 Phaeoacremonium minimum UCRPA7 | reverse complement strand
GTGGTCGCTAAGCTATAGAAGAGAGTTAGGACTGATGGGACCAGGGGTAATATATTAGGACTAGTGTAGTGCCTAGTACTCTATACGAAGACGGACCCCACCTATCACCTGACAGGTGTGCTGGCAAGCGGCACGCCTAAGTCACCTCAAGGAAAGAAGCCTCAAGAAACTAAATAGTACAGTGATATTAGGTTCACTGTCCACTATCTCTGTTCAAAGAAAAAATTGATTTGTTTTGGT
>NW_006921095.1:41421-41730 GCF_000392275.1 Phaeoacremonium minimum UCRPA7 | reverse complement strand
TATGCTATTTTCATAACTCTAACGTCCTTTTCTAGACTTTTAGCGGCGGGATTGTTGTCGGCTATAGGCTAGCAAACTTGCTTAGCATGCTTCTACCATCTCTAGTTTGCAGATGTCAGGTCAAAGGTTGTATATGGGGAGCCCCTGGGCGCTAACATGATGCCGGGTCGCACTACAACTCGTGTTTTGCCTATATGATTTAAACTACACCTGGCTCGCCAGCCGGATTGAAGCCTACCTTGCTACCGACGCCCAAGCCGAAGAAGAATATGGCTCCTTTACCGAGATCTACCTCCACCGTATGGCTGC
>NW_006921095.1:40841-41408 GCF_000392275.1 Phaeoacremonium minimum UCRPA7 | reverse complement strand
GAGCTAGCGGCAGCGATCCTGGCCCGCCGGAAGCTGAGGCTAGGTAGCCTTTGGAATAAATCGGAGCAGTCGGCATTTTATAGCGCGCTATTCGTATGGTCAGCCCAGGAGGGCAGACCATACATGCCAGCAGACTTCGCCTTTACGTCGGTATGGCAGGGCGATCCTGGCTCACAGATATACGATGCTAACGACATCGATCACCATGCCACTCTCGAGGTTGAGAAGGTATTTTTAGGCAGCCATGGCGTGCCGCACCTACGCGTCCGAAGGTGGCTGCTGGGCATGTGCTTCTTCGATGGTTGTCCGTGCACCATCATGGTGTTTCCCTGGCCGCGAGCGCTCCAGGCTGTTGTACCATAGCGAACGGGCTGGAGGGATAAGATCTTGCGCCTATTAGAATCTTGTTGAATGTTTTTTATTCTCTCCTCCACACTAAACTGCTAGAAGCCTCAAGTGGTCCACTGCCAGCCCACTACCTAGATATTGCTGAGTTGCGTTGCCAGACAGAGAGGCTCACCCACGAAGGAGAGTCTCCGTTCCCCCGAACGAGTACTTGAATAGTTA
>NW_006921095.1:37997-40777 GCF_000392275.1 Phaeoacremonium minimum UCRPA7 | reverse complement strand
AAGGAATGTAGGCACTTTACCGGTATGATTCACCGCAGATGCGCCAAAGCTCTTCTTGTGTGCATTCTATGGCAATAGTAAGTTTACTCTGCCATATCCCTGTCAGAACAGACGGCATAATTGCACATGGAATGCCTCGATTGAGCAATGCATCGAGAAGAAAATCAACAGCTTCACGCCGGCTGTGATCATCCTTGGTTTCAGCCATCGAGCGATCTCTAGTTGCTCTGGGATGCTTATCCCTGTATATCTAATCTATGGAGCTAGGCTTCGAGAAGGGCAATAGTCTTGCTTCGACCAATTTTATATCCGGGGACCGACTTTCGGGAGCATGAGAAAAATCGGAGAAAACTTGTCCCGCGAACCTAAATATAGTTAGAATCTGAAGTATTCATTTGGAGGCTATGCAGTGACATGGCGTGGTGGCCATCTTTCGGGACCAGTCTCTGGAGCCTTCTTTTGGTCATTCTCCTCATAGGCACCGGTCCGCCAAATATCAGCAATGCATGACTATATAAATAGTTTCCATCATTCTAGGCCCAGAAGCTTGAAAGTAATATTCTTCACCCAAAAGATCGAACGGAAAATCGCAGCAATGGCGTTGTTACTTCTATTCTTCGGCCTTCTCAGCGCTGCTCTGGGCTGTTCATTCACCCCTTATGTCCGTGTTGTCGTCAATATTGACTCAGTCAACCCTGATTTGAATGCGTCATTTAGAATTCCTCTCTTGGATGATCAGTGCCAACCTCTTCGAAGGCCAATTTCAGCTCATGGTAAGACGCCTTTCTGAGGCGAATGGCACCTCTAATAGTTTCTAGGAAATATACCTTCAACCGGATACAGTGCACAATTTGGCTCCAGGCAATTCGAGGATTCTCTGGGTAATATCCTTGAGAAGGGTGATCTCGTATCCGCACTCAATAATATCTATCCCACCACTTCTCCTATCAATCGAGTTGGCCCACAAGAAGGACCGAACAAGATGGACATGTCCCAGATATTCGATAAAGTCGTCTGTCAGGTCGTGGCCTCGGGAGGAGCAACATATTCCTTCGGTGGAGACTTTCCTGATAGAATTGAGTTCGCTAGCGGAAGCCAAATATCGATCGAGTCTTACAGCTGCGGCGTAAGCGGTGGAGCTCATCGACGTGCCATTCCTTTCGGAGAGCCTAGCTTTGTTCCATTCATCCCGGAGCCGACACCGTCCAGCGGTCTTGGTGTTTACTCTGTCAACGGAAATCACGAAGCAACCGTCATCCTCATTGAGGGCCGACAGGAAGATGCGACCTTCGTTCCGTCTATCCCCAAGCCGACTCCTTCTGATCTGGGCTCTCTGCCGGCCATCCCAGAAGAGACTGATGAGGCCACTTTCGTGCCAGTCATCACGCTACCGACGCCATCTGAGAACCCAAGCTTCATTCCGATTGTAGCTGTTGATGACTTTGCCGCCGTTCTCCCTGTTCCAGAGCGAGTTCGTGACTGAGCCTGTAATAGCTAGAATAATCCAATATACCTCTAGCATTGCCAATAGATTATGTTATTCGTTTTACTCTAGATAGTCCTTGGGTGCTTTGAGTCAAAATATAGCCACGTACCTTGACTTCCAACATATTGTCCGCTTAAGGAATAAGGCGTTAATTCAGTCCGATTAGTGAGTCTCGAGTACATCTAGTAGTCAGCATAGGCTACTTTCCCCACTACGAAAGCCCATCGAGCGGTCAAACGGTACGTCCTCTAGGATAATCCCCAGTTTCGACAGTGGTCTCGTACGCAGAAATTCTGTAACCCGGCTTCTGCCATGATCGTTTCGTATGGCAAAATCCGCGCGAACCTCAAGGGGTTCATTCAAGGTCTAATGATGTACTGAAATAACACCGACTAGCTAGAAATAATGGCTGGTGGGTTGCGGGCGCTTAGCAACATGCTGTGGGTCCACAATGCCTCTTCTGGTTGCTGTTAAGGTCGATGTCTCATGCGCATAGCCACCTTCGCCGGTAAGTCGCACCTTGTTAGCGGGATAAATTGAGGCCACCGTATTTAATGTAGGGGATCAATTTTGTCAGCCCCAACACAATTCAACTGAGAGCTCCTTCACAGAGCCTGCTGTATTCCGGGTATCACTACCCTCAACTTTACAAACATAGATGCGCTCCTATTACAATAAGGTGTTGATTTACGTGCACCAAACTGTTTACGCCCATCAAGCTCTTTCGCATCCCCACCTCGTGAAAGGCATGAGACTACAGGGTCCATTCCGCTTAGACAGTCGTATCTGACCTCAGAGTGCTTCAGTTGAGAAATGTCGCTGATAGCTATACAATGTCCATCGTATACCCAATCCTGCCGCTATTAGCTACTTTTGCAGCGGCGCAAACACGACTTAATGTTCAGCAATAGGTGCAGAAAATGGTATCTCAATCTTAGAGACTGGAAGATGGGTTCGTCGTTCTACACATCTCATGATGTAGTCATTGCCAGAGCAAGTGTTGGTAGATTTGGTGTCTGCTGTTAGATTCCATGTCTTTCCACCTACCACCGACTCGGACTATGCGGGCGCGTCGCTCTCTCCCCCCAACCGTCACCGGAACCGTGTCATGTATGACAGTCTTAGCTATGCTGATCGATCATATCTGAATGAACGGAGGGGGATACATTCTACCTGCATCTAAACTTTGAAGGCATCTGATATGGGACTGATTTTGATGGGAGCACCCCTATAATTATTCTGCAGCCGTCTCGCTTGAATCTAGCATGTCTCTTGAGTAGATTATCCTTTAGAA
>NW_006921095.1:36581-37878 GCF_000392275.1 Phaeoacremonium minimum UCRPA7 | reverse complement strand
CTAAAGATATTCAATTATATAACCAATTCGCAAGAAACAGCGATGACAGGTATTAAATGTCCTGCTCGACTTATTGCTCTATCTCATCAGGTCTATCTCGTCTTCGCAGGTTCCCTGAACTCTATCCAGAAGCATGTCGATTCATAGCCGAGATTTAGATCCGATTCAACTGGTCAAGGCTCTTAGGGTCAGGACAAGGCTCCCGGGGGCCTGACGGTCGTCTTCACCGATCACCTATTATGAAGCAGGGGTTCTGGCTATTGATTGGTCACCATTTCAAGGATTCTTCGCTAACCATGATGTGTCGCCCTTTGCAAGGAGTAGCAGCTGAGTGTATTGAATCTGTGCTATCAGTTCATCAGTAATAAAAGGCCTCCTCCGCCCACCGTCAACTCCTCCCTCGTCGACTTCTTTTCCCAAGGCTTTCCCTCCAGGCACCATTTATAGACGCTCCTATCTAGACATCTAACATGTCGTCACTTAATACTCGAAAGAGGGCCAGATCTGATTCCTCGTCCTCCAAGACTCAATTGTCGAAATCTCCTCCCGAAGACCACCCAGTGGTGCCAGAACAAGACACAGAAAGGCATACACCCACAACGTCGTTCTCGCTTGCGTCTTCCGACCGTCAGGCAGCTCAGGTCTCAGGAGATAACACAGTGGTAGTCAGACAAGGTCTTAGGCTAGGTGCAGAGAGTATGTACTAGTAAGCCAAGAGGCCCCTACGCATGCTAACAGAGAAACCATATAAAGTCAGAAATCGACCAAGCATCGCGGTGCCATCAGCGATTCCCATCTTAGATCTTGATATAGGCGGAGTGAACTCGGTATATTTCATCGACAGCTCTCCTCGATGGATCCTTAAACTTGAAAGCCCTGTATGGTGGAGGCTGCAAGATCTTAGCCCAACTGACTTGACACTCTTCGAGGAGTTTGCCAATCAATATTCCGCCTCTGACTGGAATCATTTTCTCACCGGACCAACAAGGGTTACCAGCTACAGCCCGCCACGTGACTGGCCGGGGGTGCCGCGTGTTCATACCTTCATCGAGATGTCACTTTGGCGTGATGATTGGATGGTCTATGTTGACGCCGATATTGAGATTGGGCCACGTGATTTGCGAGAACTGGCTGTTCGAGATGCTGTTACGACATTTCAATTAGAGGAGCGTCTGGCTTGGCGGGAAATCTTCAGCAGAAAGAGACATTCAAGTGAACGAGAATCAAGATCTTGAATTGAGGTTAGCTTGAGGTATTGAGCTATTGGGTATTAGCTATTACTACTAGTTAAGACTTT
>NW_006921095.1:35995-36557 GCF_000392275.1 Phaeoacremonium minimum UCRPA7 | reverse complement strand
CGATATATCTGATCACTTGTTTCAATCTCTAGTCTATCCCGCGGTGCCGTTGTAAAAGCAATATATATCTTCGTACTGTAATAATAGAGAAATATCACGGTTATCTGGCTCATCTAGGAGAGCTCAAGTTGAGAGTCATCTTACATACGACTTCCTATCATTGCTACGACACCAGTTATCTACCGTTTGTCTGTAATTAATTCAGTTGCAAAGTGTCCCGTGTTAGAGCTTTATTGTACTGTAAAGGGTGAATGTGTCTTCTATGAGGCAACAACCAATAAGACTAGAGTCATCCCTTCCGGTTAGCCTCAAATGCAGCAATAACTTTGGCGCCAACATTCCACTTCTCCACCCATATATTATCTGAGTCTGGCCGAGCTTGCCACTTAGCCTCATACATCACGATACCATGCGCTTCCCGCTTTGAGACTAGCCTCTCAAATTCGAACTCGGCTTGGCCTTGCGGGTGCATTGCCTCGTAATCAGCTATAGCCTCCGTGCCGACATCCTTTCTTCTCACCCAGCTGTTTTCACTTTCTGGATAGCCTTTCCATTTGACCTT
>NW_006921095.1:32285-35957 GCF_000392275.1 Phaeoacremonium minimum UCRPA7 | reverse complement strand
ACCAAGTTCTCAACTTCAAACTCAGCGTCTCCTTCGTTGAACGGAGGCGGTCTAGCATCGTCGGTTCCATTGTAGCTGCCGTGAGGTAGGCCTTGGCAAAGGATTGTTTCGTTAGTTAATTCATTGAGGTTACATTCGATATTAGAGACTCTGGTAGTTATTTCAGCCTGCGCTTTGTGGAATGTTTCACAGCCCTCTGTAAGATCGCTGCTGCTTATCATGACCGTCTCACTAGTGACGCTCTTTGGAGAGAAGGACTCGGGGTGAGTGTCTGTGGTAGGTTGTCAGAAGCCGCTAGTGATGTAATATCGAAGAGTTTCATACCATTACTCTGATGCAAGGTGGCTGGTGTTGCTTGCGATGTATTGTTCAAGTCTATCAGTTTTTCATCTATCTCCATTTCTGGCGTGAACATTGCCGGGTCTAACATTTCCTTAGATGAAATGGATGATAGTGGAGTGCTGGAGCCCAATGCCGCCGTATCAAAGATCATGCCGCCTGGACTATAGAAAGGCGTGGATTCCAGGGAGTCATCGACAAGTGTCGGAGATAGAACACCTTCTGTTCTCAGATCGTCCATATCACAGTTGGAAGAAGATCTTCGACTTGAAGAGAAAACCATTATATCGTCAGCCTCAAGATCGCTGCGACATCGTCGCATCATCTGTCTTTTTGCAGGCTCAATGTCGTCATATTCGCATCTGGGTCGCTTCGTCTTTGGGACGGCACTGACGCGCTCGACTCCGAAAGCGTCTTGAAGGTGGAATTGCAGTTCCAAGATAGAGTCGAACTTTCCTGGGCAGTGCGAGTGTGCACGTGGACATTGTAGAGCTGTGGACCTATCTTGAAGCAATCTGACGTGCGTTTGGATGTGGCCGAGCCAGGTCCACCGGATCTTGAATTGATGCATACGTACCGAAGCTGACAGCCGTTTATCCTCCATGCAGAACGGGCAATATCCAGCTCTCGCGAGAACGCCGCCATAGATGAGAGGGTCACACCAGATGGGGAGGCAGTCTGGATGGTCCAGGTGGTATTGACAATGTCCTTCCCAGGCATCATGGCCATAGAGCCACTCATCGCAGAGGAAGCATAGCTCTGAGAAGCCATGCTCTCTTGTAGTGATCGCCTTGTGGCATTCATAAATATGTCGCCAATCGTAAGGGTAGCTGCTACCTCTTCCGCACTGGCACATTTCTAACTCCAATCCCGGTCGGAACTCTACGCTGGAACGCTTCTGGTAAAGGGACAGCATATCCTGCAGCACCGCGAGGCCTGTAGGGCTTCGCAATATGTCAACTTCGAACATGTTTCGCGCCAGACGGTCCCTCTCCGGCATTAGGAAGCGAACACGATCAAATATGGCCCTGTGGTATCCCGACGGATCATCATGCTTTACTGGTTGACATCTCTGCCAGTTTCGCAGCTGTTTGCCAAACAATTTTCGTTTCTCTGCGTACAGCTTCTTTCTTTTTTCGAGTGAGCCGCTGTCACTTTTACCCTTCAGTGTAAGAAGCCGTTGGTCAATGCAAATGATGTCCGGGCTATTCTCACACTCAAATTGCTCTTTCGCAGGGAGACATTGCCATAGCCTAGGGTTTCGGGGTATTGTCAGCCCGCGAAAGAGATCGAGGACCAGCGTGCGCCTTTCTTGGCCATGGTAGGCTGCTTGGCCGTCTGCGCCGTTACGAGGCAGGTAGTGTCTAGGCAAAGTATTTGGATCGGTGTGTCCGGCATATACCATCCTCGTAGCCTCGGATTCGAATTGATCTATCGAATAAACCAGATTAGTGGCGGCAGACATGAATCAGTTCGTACGTACTCATCAAGTGAAGACCTTCTGCCCGAATGTCATGGGGCCTCGGCGGCGTCGCATAACCGGCCCGCAGACCCCATAGCCGTAACCGATGACTGAAGGCAGCCGCAGTTTCGATTTCCTCACTTGACTGACTTCTGAAAAATGGTGTCTCGAGGAGCTCTTCCTTCCATTCTATCACCAGCATCTCGCCTGCCGGTGGAACAATTTGGAGAAGGTCTTCAACAGTGTCATAGTCCCTAAATGCGCTATAGGCCAGAAGCCGTGCCAGGAAAGGAAGCATAGGATTGAAGCAGAGCGGTCCAGGTGTCAACCCTTCATACAACGCATGTTGCGGCCTGTAGCCCAAATGATAAGCATATATGAGAAGAATTGCTGTACATATGAAACTGATTGTGGCTTACCTTTTGTCAGGTGTGTACGTCATGTTTTTGGCATCGCGGGTGAGTTGAATGGCAAATTCTGGCACGCCAGCCTCGTTGACGAAAGCGACGAAAGTGAGATCCTTCTTACAATAAGCAATAAGTCCAGTTTAAATCGACTGCAGCATTTATACCTTGAAATATAGCCCTCGGCCAGTACCTGAGCGGCAGCTGGACTCGATATATTCACCAATTCTAGAGGAAGAGTATGCATTCCCCAGCAACAGGCCCCAGTCATCGACACGGGTCGCAGGACGCTTATGCTCGACCCAATCTGTCGCCCACAGCTGCCTCGCAAAATTCAACATGACATTCTTTGTGGCGAATCTCCGAGGTCTTTTGGTCTTGGGCATCCCCATCTCTTCTGCCAGCGGTCCATTGATGTACTATAGGGACGATTAGCTCGTGAATATGTCGTGAGAAACCGAGGGAAGTGACGCATACCTGGGTAATAGATTGTGCTATCCCACGAGGTATCGGTCGCTCAGGGTGTTCACGTTGCCAAGCGGCCGTGAAGTTATTCCAGTGCTTCCGTACAGTTTCTGAACCAGGGACGTCGATGCCTTCCTCGCCGTCGATACTATAGGCAAATTTTCTGATGAAGTCTTTTAGAGACTTTAAGTCATATGGTGATGACTCTGGGGTTTGATTCTGATATCTGCCATTCAACGTTAAGGGGTGTCTACATGTTGGTAATTAGAATGAACATGTTGAACTAACTCTATCCATAGTTGCATCATCTTTCGATAATTTCGCTCCACTGCAGGCTGAAGCCTTTTGAAGACCGGCTCGCTGTTCACAATGTCGCTGTCTCTACCGATGCTTCTCTGAGAGCCCAGAAGGAGCGCATCAGCGGCGCTTTTTACTTTTCCCATTAGGGAAGATAGATTGGTGGATAGACGAGCAACCTTCTCAAACACTAATGCCAGCTCAGAGTCATTCACAATTGATAAGAGCCTCAAATGCCATAGAGTGATCACGAAAGTTAGGGAGTCAGCCTTCGATTATGGAATTCGAGTTGAAATACCAAGCTGAAGCGTGGACGGAAAGAGCCATATTTAAGCCATACACAAGACAGATCCTATTTGCCCCCTTGACGTAACTCGACCTCAGAATATCTCACATCCATGGATCACACCTTCCAGGGATTAGACCATACATTCCCAACGTCCTCACGGACTAGCCGTAGAGGGATCTAGACTTGGGAACTTGGGCCCAAAACAAGACCCAAGGCGGCCTCCCGGTTAGGGTTGCCATAACCCTCGTGAAGTCATGGAGATTAGGCAGGGTGACGGAAATAGCCCTAGAGCTTGAGGGCCTGGAAATGGGATCAAGAGGCTATCCTGGTGCTGCTCAGGAAAAGGGTGAGCAGAATCTGGTGCAGGCTGAGCGAGCCTGATGAGGACTGATCCAGAACTGAGCCGAAGTTGAGCC
>NW_006921095.1:26320-32227 GCF_000392275.1 Phaeoacremonium minimum UCRPA7 | reverse complement strand
AGTTTCGTCTCAGGATACCAAATCATGCTCGAGGTCAATGTACCGTACAGCAAAGCGCAGCGCTGATAGTTCATGATACTTGTAGATGGGCACTTTTAGGGTGTAAAATTCAAGGGCTCTTGCGCGAGACTCGGCGCAGACGTTGAGAGCAATCGGATTTCGCTGAGGTGACCAGGCGGAGACCAGAGATGTTGTCTTATTGCCGATACCAATCCTTAGGAGCTTAGGCTCCATCGTAGCCTCCCAAATCTGGAGGCGTATCTCTTTGGGCAGAGTTGCGAACCGCGGAAAGCCTTGCTCGCACATCTGCATGTCCTAATGCGGGCAGAGTTTAGGGAGGTGTTGTCAAAATCATTGCAGCTACTTCGCTATCAATTGCCGGATGCTGGGCTTCGAACAACGTTTTAGAAGACCATATTTTTACGGCTGCCTAAAGCGAATACGCACTCACGCACCCTAGATCTACCTA
Source organism: Phaeoacremonium minimum UCRPA7 (assembly GCF_000392275.1). NCBI lineage: Eukaryota > Fungi > Ascomycota > Sordariomycetes > Togniniales > Togniniaceae > Phaeoacremonium > Phaeoacremonium minimum. Next base: position 31,758 of record NW_006921095.1, on the reverse strand, counting down.
GGTACTAGCAACCCACCTACCTGGACGAACATCCCGCGAAATAGAAGATACCCATCGTTGTGTGGAGTTAAGAAGTTTAAAGCCTTTAGCTCCATGATATGGCCACAAGTACTTGAATTCATTGAATCGTAACTCCGCATCTGTCAACAAACGCAAGTCATGCCAAAATACAGTAAGCTTAATTCCTTAGATAGCTATTGAATTGTCAGTCACCGCAGCCACCGATCGTGAAATGGCGCCACACTCCTCTACTTGGTCAATCACAGGAGCATCATCAGGACTAGGTAGATCCTTGGCTCTGGGTGCTCTTAAGGCTGGAAATAAGGTCATTGGAACCACGCGCGATGTTAGAAAAGCTGAAGTTTCTTGTCCCGAGTTTTCTGCTCAAGGTGGAATCTGGATGAGCCTGGACCCTAGACAAAAGGATGCCTTTGGTCAAGTTCTCAAGTGCTCTCAAGAACATGATGTGGATGTACTTGTCAACAATGCAGGTTATGCCTTCATTGGTGGTGTTGAAGACACAAGGTGAGCATTTCGCCCCACACGATCTGATCGATTTCGGAAGTTGCTCACTCAAGGGCGTATACCAGTGAGGATGAGGTTCGCGATCAAATGGAAGTCAACCTCTACGGACCGCTTCGTATTCTCCGGGCCTGTCTCCCTGCCATGCGTGCAAAAGGATCGGGTCACATCATCCTTATGAGCAGCGGCGCCGGGTATGCGAACCCTGTAAATTCTTCACAATTTCTAGGTAAGCCTACTAACTGAGCGAAGGTTTGAGGCGCGCCCCGGGCGCGCGACATATGCTGCGAGTAAATTTGCTATTGAGGCATTTCACGAGTCACTTTCGCATGAGGTCAAGAACTTTGGCATAAAAGTTCTCATCGTGGAGCCGGGTGCATTTCGTACGCCCTTCTCGAGTAGAATCATTACTCCGGCCCAGTACGATGGTAGTAACGGTTTTAGCGAAGCGTACAAGGGTTCTGCAGTCGAGCAGATGGTTGGCGCATCACGGAATATCACCTCTGTGCCTGATTTTGTGAAAGGAGACCCAGATAAAGCTGCAAATGCCGTCATTGATTCCGTTCGAGATGGATACGAGTATCTTCGTTTGCCTCTAGGACCGGATTGTATAGCAGCATTGGAGCGCAAAATCGGAGTATTGCAACATGATCTAGAAGCTACCAGATCAATTGCCTTAGCTACAGATATTGACTAAAATGATACAGTATTACATGGAGAATTAGAGCTGAAATACGTTTTAAGGGTAGCTTCAATATCAGAAGGTTGCGATTGTGGGTTTCTGCTATGCTAAGAAGTCGAAACTGCTCTTCCAGGAAGGCATCAGGGATAATCGCCAGACGACAAAGATCTTGGTAATGATCAAATTCCCAATATCTAGACCCGCGAAGCTGCATAACTCACTGTCCCAAATTTCTTGGGGGTGTAGTAGCTGGACCTTCCGGAGTAACATACGCTTTCGTCAAGCCACCGTCAACAACGAAATCTGTAGCATTCACAAAACTGCTTTCATCAGAAGCAAGGAATATGACCGCTTGTGCTTGTTCAATTGCCTCGCCAAATCTGCCCGTAGGGAAGTGGACTTCTCTCCTAAATCGCTTTGGTTGATCATCTCCTAGGAAATCCTGGAGCATAGGTGTACTTGGCGAGCATCAGTGTCTAAACTTCAGATAAAGAGGTTACTGTCAAGGGGTGCTTACTTGAGCGGTGCAGGGCACAGAGAATTGAACCGAAAACCTAGATATCACCACAAGTCAATGCCCGTGAACAACTTACTCGTGCTTAATTGCAGTCTCCTTACCTTCTCGCGCATGCACTATCGCCAATTCTCGCGTCAACGCAAGAACAGCTCCTTTACTAGCAGTATACGCCAATTGTGGAGTCGCAGAGCCGACGATAGCAACCATACTTCCGGTGTTGATGATGCTACCTTTCGTTTTCTTGTGTTTCCGGAGTGACTTCACCGCATGCTTGGACCCATACCAAACACCCTTCACATTGATGCTCATAGTCAAGTCCCAGATGTTATCAGGGCACTCTTCTGCATCACCGTCTTTTGGATGCATGATCCCAGCATTGTTGAACATGACATCTACGCCTCCCCAGCTGTCAAGATGGTCTACTGCCGCGGCCACATCAGCTTCCCTTGAGACATCTACCACAAAGGTTTCAAGTTTGCCGTTGAAAGTTGGAACAACTTCTTTGACCTTGTTCAGTGCTTTCTCAAGACCAGCAGCATTAAGATCGGTCATGAGAACAGAAGCACCCTCTCGAACCATCAATATGGCGGTCTCTAAACCAATTCCTCTAGTGGAAAAATCATATGAGTTTGAAGGTCAAGACCTTATGAAAGCACGGAACTCACCCAGCAGCCCCGGTCACAATCGCATTCTTTCCAGCTAGACGTCCACCCATTGTAAATATCCTTGTCGAGCCGTCCCTGAAGAGCTTCTTAGTTGACAGAACGTTGTTATCTTGTCGAGCTTTAGACCTTGATAAAACATCTATATATAGATAATAGATCGTGATTTTATTGCTCGGTTCAGCTCCGATCGGAGCGAATACTCTCTTCTGTCACGAATGGACTCCAATGGATGGAGCCATGCGGCAACAACAGCGGGGCCATCGTGACACTCAAATACCGTCGGAGCAGAGTCCGATCGGCCTCCGCAACTAGTCCATGTGCTTTTCCAGTATGCTCGTGTCGTACAAGATTCAGGAGTGTACAGTAGTTATTGCAGATTGCAGACACAGTTATTCGCCGTTCTTGCGTAGACCAGCGACGAACAGTATTCGAGTCAATTTCTGAGATATTTAGGCACAAGAAACCTTAGCTGATGATAAATTTCTGAGTGACGTGATATCTAATAATATGAAATCTATTAACGCCGAGGCTATCTACACTTGATTCTCCCGAATATGATAGCTCTTCAGCTTTACAAAAGCGTCGTAAGCACGAGGGCCTAGAGTACATCCAAGGCCAGAGTTCTTCCAACCAGTCCAAGCCAGATCCTAGTAGTAAAACATCAGTATAGGAGAAATTGAAATATCAAAACAAATTTGAACATACTGGGTTAGGGTAATCGCATCTGTTCACAAAGACGGTGCCGGCCTCAAGCAGCTCAATGATCTCAGAACCGCTGTCGATATCTTTGGTCCAGACACTAGCCGTCAATCCGTACTCGCTGTCATTCATGAGAGAAACTGCTTCCTCATCGCTGTGAACTTTTTGGACAGGGATTATGGGACCAAATGTTTCGTCTTTCATGACGAACATATCATGGCTTACGTTAACTAATATTCGAGGAGCAACGTAATTTCCATGGGCAGAGGCATTTTGGAAGCTTGCATTCGTGGGCGTCACGTCCATTGCACCTTTTGCCAAAGCGTCCTCGACATGCGTGTTGATTAGCTTCTGTGCTGCTCGTGATATTACGGGCCCAACATTTGTTTCCGAGTCAAAGGGATCGCCGAGCTTGTAACTTGAAGAATGGTTAGCTATACGCCAACAGACTGCTTTAAGCACTACTCACCCTTCGAGCTCCTTCTGAAGCTCACTCACGAAGTCATCGTAGACATCGGCATGCACATATATTCTTTCAACTGCGCAACAACTCTGTCCAGAGTTGAAAATGGCACCATCAACCAGCTGCGCAGCCACATACTTCAAGTCTGCATCAGGGCGAACATATGCGGGATCGTTACCGCCGAGCTCGAGATTCGTCCCAATGAATCGATTGGCGGCTGCCTTACGAATAGCAAGTCCGCCTGCAGTTGAACCGGTGAAGCCAACCAGTTTTATCTCTGGAATCTGTACAAGCTCCTGCAACATTGCTGGGTCACCAGACTGAACAACCTGAAGGACATCCGAAGGCAAGCCAGCCTCTACGAAGATCTCAGCAATACGCGTCCCGATAAGCGGTGTTTGTGGTGAGGGCTTAAGGATCACGGTGTTCCCTGCTAGAAGCGCCGGAATAAGAGCGTTGACGATGATGAGATAGGGGAACTTGTTCAGTGTTAGAATGTTCTTATTTCCGTGCATTTATGCAAGACGAAAGCCCAAATGCTTACATTCCAAGCGAAGATGACGAGAGTTGGCCCAACTGGCTCTTTTTTGATCCATCGGCGAAACCCATCCTCAGGACGACCAGGGATATCTTCGAGGGACTCTGCTGCGATATCCATCAGATAGTCAGCGCGCTTTTGCATTGTCTCAATCTCCTTATGGCTATACGCAATCGGCCGGCCCATCTGCATAGTCAACTCCTTACCAAGCTCGAATTTACGTTCTTGGATGATCTGCAAAGCATGCTTGACAATGCCCATGCGCTCTTCTAGCGATATAGCTTTGAATGATAGAAAAGCATCCTGGGACTTCCTGGCAATCTGCCGAGCCTCATCAAGAGTGATGCTTGGGCACTCGCACACGACCTCGTTGGTCGAGGGCGATATCGTGCGAATGGTCGTCATCTCGCTATTGATTTGTTAAATCACTTTTGTCATTGATCTAGCCAGAACTCAAGCTAAGACTGAAGATATCCCTGCATACTAGATTATATAATAAGGTGTAGGTGCTTATTCTAAGCGACACCGCTTATGCGAAGGAGTTGCAATTCAGGGACCGGAAGATCGTCCATCCAAGGCTATTTTCCACGTGGATCGCAAAGCTCGGTACCGTATCTCTTGAGCTGTATGTAGCCTCCTACCTGCAACGGAAGACTCGGAGCGCGTTGAAATGGTAACGTGCGAGACAGCAGCGGACAATTGTCCGCTAATGCGCAACTTTTGACAAGCCGGATTCTCCCCGTGATAGCCTGTCTCCGTTTCATTACAGCTATGGGTCGTTAATAGTGGACCAACGTACAACGATAACACCAATCTAACTCAATTCTACAGTACGTCTACACCAGGTGAGCCGATAATTATGCAATCTCGTTATCGCCTTGCTATCCTTGAGTGCGACACACCGCCACTGGTATTAAACAGATGTTTGGTAGTTACGGCGACCTTTGCAAAACACTCTTGGTAAAGGGCCTCAAATCGCGTCCATCAGGCTACGACACCAAACTTGTTGTGAGTAACTGGGACGTGGTGAATGCAAGATCTTACCGTCAATGAATGACATTGATTGCATACTTCTGACAGGGCTTAGTAAGAAAAAGCCCGCACCATAATCCTGTTACCAGCTTTGTTCGACGAGCTACTTTCCTGGAACACAATGCATTTAATAACGATAAATGCATAATACAACTTATCGACTTTGTACATAGTAGAGGCGGGTCACTTTTTCGACTGCGCTTGCAAACATACGTTGTGGGTATGGGCGAACTTGACCTCAGTCGCTCTGACTACACGGCTGCTCGTGCCCGGGGCAAATATGATGAGGATCGAGGATATGCTTCGAGGAGCAGCAGCTA
>NW_006921095.1:0-26232 GCF_000392275.1 Phaeoacremonium minimum UCRPA7 | reverse complement strand
TCATTCCCTGCCCGGAAATCAGAGTTCTGCTGTGATAAATTGGAAGGGGACATGGACCCGTGCCATGGTATCACGCTTACGTCCTTGTGTGACCAACACTTGGGAAGCTGTGGCAAGGCACCAGAATAGTTTGATATTAACCATCATCGAGGAGGCGCTAAACGAGAGTGATGCTGCTGAGATCAAGTCGTATGGCGATGCTATTTACTACTTGAATCTTTCAAGTCCAGTAATTCGGCCGATATCATTACGGCAGATTCGGATGGAGCAGATAATTCGCGGAGGCTATGCCTAGGTAGGTACTGGCAATTAGAGCCTTGCCGGACAACCTTCGATACAACATGCTACACGAGCAGCTACGAGAACAGAAAGTTCTTTAAGGCCTTTCGCAGCGAGGATACGGACATATGGTGCATTGATAAGACCGCGTTCACACATACTTGAACGACACAACTCCGCAGGCCTGCCGCTGAAGTATTCAATTCACCAGCTACACGTGCCGCTACCATGTCCCATAATGACCTAACATGAAAACAGGAACCAGGTAATTTCCAAGGGAGCTTCCCGCACAACCAGCAAACGAGGCTCCGCTCATTATCACAATAACTTGAACAAAGCGGCCGGAATTGATTTCGATGATTTCGACGCTCTTTTCCCCTTTCAGTCTGAACCTTCACCAAACATATCTAAAGTGGATGTTCTGATGGTCGGTTAGATCTTTGAAATCGGTATCCAAATGAATTCTCTCCCCTGCCGCAGCATCGATTTGATCACGCTTGCGATTCTCATTCCAACAATAGAGCATGTATAAAACCATTGTGATAATGCTCAGGATATATGAGCCAAGCATAGCACCCATACCAAGTGGATATAGCGGTGCCTGTGATGATTTGAAGAATTGTGGTCCAATGATATTGCTCACACAATAGCCAGCAAAGATGATAGCGTTTACAGTCACCTTTTTCGTATGTCCTGCAGTATTGGCGCTATTCATGCCAACAGAAACTTAAGCCCAGTCAATTTCGGTGCCAACAACCATATAAGAAGCATGTACATACCAATGTAAGGTCCAAGGTAGAAGTATGAGAAGTATAGCGCCAGCAGTCGGTTAACATAAGCAGTCGTGGGTAGAGTGTAGAGAAAAATAGTTGCAATCATTCCAATCAGAAGACCACCAATGACGAACGCTCCGCGAAGCTGCAGATGTGGAAATTTGCGAACTGCCCAGAAGACCCCAAAGTTGCACACGTAGCTACTCAGTGTTTGAATGACACCAGTAGGCATCATAAGAAGCGTCGACCTTTGGGACGAGTAGCCCAACCCATTGATAATGAGAGGCGCGAAATTCGTCAAACCTCCATTCGGAATCGATATGAACACATTGAGGAGGAACATAAGCCATGTCTTCGGGTCAGTTGCCACCTCCTTGAACTGTTTCCAATCAAATTTCTTGTTCTCGATTCCAAGCTGATCAGCCCGGACCCGCTCAATTGCCACGAATCTCTCCCGGTCATTTATGAATTTGGCTTTGACCGGGTTGTCGGGTAGGAAGATCCCCACAAGGCAGCCATAAACAACAGTGATGCCTCCTGTGATCCAGAAGAAGCTGCGCCACGCATTTTCTCCCTCTATAAAGCCAACCGCCCAGCCCAGAGTGCCTGTAATAAGAGTTGCAAGTCCTGAAACCTGGTCAGATATACATAGCAGGAAGAACAATGAATTAGCTACCTGTGTAGAAAAGGCCAGCTCGAACTGGTTGCTCAGCACGCGTATACCACATGGTAAGGATAATAAAATTCCCCGGAGCAACAGGCGCTTCAAGAGCACCTAACAAAACTCGAAGAGCAACTAAAGTGGCAAAGTTCTTCGCCCATCCAGTACCAATGAGTATTATCCCCCAGATAATAATCATGAACGACATGGTCTTCGCAATAGGAAAACGTTGAAGTAATTGAGAAGACGGAAGACACCAGATGAGATAACCAAACTAGTTCACTTATGTCAGCACATGTGGAGTGCGATGCTTGTATGATGGACTCCGTTGATACCCATTGCACAAAGACAAGAGCGACTCACATAAAATGCAGACCCAACCCATGCGTATTTGTCTCCCGTCAACCCCGTATCTTGTCGAAGGCCATAAAGAGCAGCAGTGGACGGAGTGATCTTGTCCATGGCCGGAAGCGTAATGTTGAGGAATAGGAAAGGGATCAGGCGGAAGTCGACTTTGAAGCGAACCTTTCTCTCTTCATTTCGGTCATAATCCGGTTCGTTGGCGAACCTCTGTACAAGGTCGGCAGCAACATCTCGTCCTTTCGAGTATATCGGTTCAGTGTATCCCTCTTTCTGGTCTCCGGCCATACTGCTACCGTCTGGTTGGAGGTGTTTGTTGATTTGGTCCATTATTTCTGCCGAAGACCTAGTAAAGCCCGGGGTTTCAAGTTGTAGGATAAACAGAGAGTTCTTAGGGAAAGATTGTCATGAACCACCACCCGATGCTCATCTCTTATGCGCGCCCGAATCAACCACAGATCTCACTACGCCCCATCATACCAAGATAGATAGCGATATCAATTGCGGTCGCGGATCTTCTGCATGCACGACCGTAGTTGTGTTGTATTGTGGGGTATCGTATCTCTGTGCCACAAGAAGCCTGTTGGTCTTTAGACCCACCGCGAGTCATGACTGGCTGCTAGTAGAGGCGCGTCGGACATTTGTCCGACGTTATCAGTCCACATCAAGTATTGGTCAGGGGTATGCCTTGTTCGTATGTACATCAGGTACTGTCTTAGACTTGCTGGTAGCCCTGGAATTGTATCAGGATGATTACAGAAAAAGCACTCCGGGTTTTTGTCTTGGTTTTTTTTTTTTGTATTGTTTTTTTACCTGTCTTGAACAAACCATTGCACATACCATTGTCCTTCATTGTGATCATAAGCCTTCTTGATGTCATGCAGAGTGACCGTCTTCCAATGGCTTGAGTGCTTGTTTAGGGTTCTGTAATAGAAAGAAGAGTAATATCTTCACAAATATTTCCTGATGAATTCGGACATTTGGTCGTTGTGCAAATCGTTCTAGAGATGTCTCGTGCAATCTATGGTAGGTTTGTCACGGCTTTGATCGCGGATGCCAGCCTCAAAATACCTTCCTCGATCTCATTTTCCTTGTGCCATGCCCAGCATAGACGTAAGCCTTGTCCAAAACCACTAGGCTTTTCAGCTCTCTGCAAACATTCTGAGTCTCCTGCGACCGTCATCATTCGTCCATGAGCCACTCGAAGGTTATGCTCTTCTAGCGCATATCTTGCTAATTGGTCCACAGGCGGCGAAGTCTCTGGGGCTTGTAGATAGATGAAAAATCCACCATTGACCACTGCGCTATCTTTGCTGTCCCCGTTATGAAAGAAGCTATTAGATTCCGGAGCACTCGAAGAAATCGTCCATCCGAGCGGGCATATGTGTTTCTTGATAGACTTTATCATAACTCGAGCCCGCTTTTGATACGTTGGTATTAATGTCTCTCGAATATGCTTCTCAAGGTCTCCGGATCGTATGAGTTGATTGATGACCATGGACGAGAAGTGACACTGTGAACCTCCCGACGCAACCGAGCCAACTTTGCAAAGTGCTTCTGCTACCAGAGAAGAACCCTCAACCCAGCCAACCCTTACTCCTGGCGCGACAATCTTGGAGAAGGATCCGTTGCTGACGGCGTTGCCCCAAGGCTGTCCCCCTTCTATTTCACGATCGAGATCAACGAGTCGCGGCTCAGGAGGTGGAAGATCGATATCCACTAGTGCGCCCTCGTCGGTCGGCCACTGAAGGAAGTCATACACGTCGTCAGTTATGATGAGAGCATCAAATTCTCGAGCAAGATGGATCAATTGTTTACGCCGCCGTAGAGACATGGTCTTTGCGGAAGGGTTGCTGAACGTCGGTACAGCATATATGACATGGCGGTAGAGTTTCGATCTCCTCTTATCAACCATCGAGGACGTATTCGATACCCCGTTTCGTTCGGCTTCCGAGATATGTTGGCGAAGATACTCGATATCGATGCCTTCCTTGTCTTCTGGTACACCACGGAGTCGGTCTGTAAACCCTGCATCAAGAAAGCTCGGGCAGGCCAGGAAATAAGTTGGTTCCACCATCCAGATATTCTTCGTATATGCAGGATCGGTAAACATTGTCAATAACATGGCGAGAGCTCCTGATGCTCCATGAGTGGCGAATATGCGGTCGGCACCAATAGGGCCGGCCTTGGGCTGATAAAAGCGCGTAAGCCAGGAGGCAACAGCTTCCCTCAGTGACGAGTTGCCGGGATCTGGACCATAGACAAGTGTTGCTGCAGCATTGTCTTCATTTAAGAGAGTGGCGTTCGCAGCTCGGGCGAGAGCTTCTGAAGGAAATAGAGACGGCGAGGGCCACCTAACATCACACCATTAGCGCCACGATTTTGATCAAGTGAGCAAACCAGTTGCCCTACCCAAGCTGTAGGTTGATGAGATTCTGGTTCGGTATAGTTGTAGCTATTGCAGACGGCATGATGGCCAAGTATTGCTGAACTTTCCTCCGAATGCGTTGATCTTGGCTTCGATAATCCGATGCTAGTAATTCCAGTGCAACAGGTCTTACTAGTCCCTGCATCTCGAATTCGGCCATGTGCACCGGTTTTTCCATGCTGACTTTCTTATGTACACCCTTGTATACCTTCCAACATCAAAACCTTAGATAATAGAAAACCAATGGTGGTACGAGGCCTTACCTCGCGGGCGGCCAAAAGTCCGCCATACCAGTCGACCGGTCCCAAGCCGAGTGGACCTCGCCCCGGATCCAACTGCTGCTAGCGGTTTCCACAACCAGCTATCTCTGCATCAATCAATGCAGTGATGCAGCCCGAGATGCCTTAGTCAAATAGATACCTGTATCTCTTCCCCGCCCTTATCTACTTGTGGATCGGCTGAGTTTTAGAGCGCCGACTACAGGCATGAAGACGTAGGACCTTAACATCGAGTGGCGACGCTGCCATAATAAAATGTTAGTGTCAAGGACGAAGCTCCCGTCCTCGATGCTTGAGACCCTTCCCTACGAGACTTGCGATGATGATCTCCCCTCTTCCTGTCAGCTATTCAGCAGAAAGAAGCATATCAGGGCATTTTGCAATTCCACTTGACGCTTTTTGTAAAGTATCAAGCCATTTGCTTTCTTATTGTCCTAAGGGGACGGTTCTGAGGCACACTATTCACAGCAGGCGTCCTGGAGCCAGGCTCGATGGAGCAAGATGCGCAATCAGGAGCCAATGCGACTCGCAAACCGCCACGCAGTATCGCATGCACTCGCTGCCGAACTCGCAAGAAGAAGTGCGATCATGCCATACCGATATGCGGCGAGTGTAGGAGAAGCGGCGCTCAGTGTGTGCAGTATGGCTCACAAAGATCTAGAAAGTACACCACCATCCCCGTATCATACCTCTATCAACTGGAGTCACGGCTATCTCAACTCGAGGGGTCTCGGAGTCGCAGTGATGGGGTGAGCCTTACAAATGACAGCGCAAGCCCTGGTAGTGCTTCAGCCGCGTCACAATCGCTGAATAGCGGATACGAGAAAAGCTCTCAGCTATCTACAGAAGGAATATTAGTTTCGGGTTCGAACCTTGATGGTACAGCAAATGACACGAGTCTGATGCTCATGTCTAGAAGTGCCCCCGAAATTGTACACCGAGCCAATGCTATCAACTTAGAAGCAATCACGCGACAAACGCCAGTTTCTCTCAACTCAGGAGCCAGTCGCTCCGAGCTCCCTTCAACAGCAAACGATGAGCACTTGGTTCCGTCACCAACCGTCGAACAACGGCCCATCTATTCATTCATCGACAGTTTCGCAGCCCCGACTCCGATCTTCAGCGACATACTTCCAGCGGGTGACGACTGGCTAGAGCATTACGCCCACATGTATTTCCAACATATCCAACCTCAATGGTCGTTTCTGAACGAGTCATCGTGGCGTAAAGGATTTCTCCTCTGGAGATCAAAAGACAATCAGTTGGAATCAAGCCAGAAGTTCATAATTCGAGTTGTTTTGGCCATTGGAGCATTACTCTGTAATTCATCGCGGCTTGATGGGCCACATTTGTCCCACGCGTCGAGTTTACACGATGGGGCGATCAGAAATCATCTATCACACATCATGCAACACCCCTCAGCACTCGTACGAACGCAAGCATCACTTCTTTTACTGATATATATCCTTCACGGCCTCTCAATGGAGCCAATCCATAGCACTCTTGCCTTGGTGGCAGTCAATTGCGGCAGCTTGATCACAGAAGACCAAGAACGCGGTCTTTCCAGTGATAGTATGAGCCAAGAAGATCTCATCGAACAACAAGTTCGTAGGCACACGATTATGAGCTGCCATATTCTGAATGAGGTTGTCTCATCCGGATGGACCTATTCTCAATCTTTCATGCTCGAATTCCTCGACCAAAAGGTACAGTGCCAGAAAAGATTTCGCAAATTAGAGATGATCCTAATAGTCAATGCTTAGATCTTTGAGTACGCCACGAGAATGAGAATCGAGAAGGAGCAATATGGTATATTCGAGCACCTGTTCCAGTTGCGCTGCATCCAATCCAAAATCCGCCATTACAATAGAAAACTGAAGAATCTTGACCCTTCTGATCAGTTCCGGGAGTGGACCCGGACCCGCCTCAAGGAAGAGCTCCATCTTTGGAAGGAGAGCATCCATGCACTCACCACCAATGAAAGCTCTCAGAATTCCCTAATCTACCATAATCCGACGTCCCTAATAAAGCTATACGACTATAGTCTGTCCATACTTATGCAGGACCAGCCTGATATGATGGGTACTGAGGACCTACAGCAACTAACAAAGGCATGCAGCGAGGCCTGTTTGACCTTCAGGGAGTGCCAGGAGAGGGACTCCGTCATATACTGGACCTGGTCAGCAGTAAGTATCGCATTGTCAAAGCTCATAATCAGCTCCCACATGGCCTCTTATTGACGAAAACATAGCTGATGTATCAATTCCGTGTTGGCATAATGGCCCTCTATTGCTATTGGATTATACCACCAACCCTCCGGTCCCCTGACTCGTCTACACGCAATATTTTCGAGGGAGCCCAGGCTTGCCTCACAACAATCGCGCGTTTTGCAAATCGTTGGCCGGATGCAAGCATCTTTCTTCGCGCATACCAACTGCTCGCCGAAGTCACCCTGAATGTCGCCTCAGTCAACGGCGTTTATGGACCACTTCTGTCTGCCTCTGGCGCTCCGGACATTGCCCCAACATTTCCCAAGCACAGGAAGATGGAAATAGAGGGATACATCATGGGTCTGAGAATGCAGCATGTTCATCACGCAGTTATCTCCCTCATTGAAGAAATGGTCTATAAGATCAGGCCACAATACATGCAAGGAGACGGCATGGACTTCGTAACAAGCTTACCGTTTGAAGGAATGGATCTCTTCGATTTTGATAGCGATGTTTTATTCTGAAAGGACCATGTCCGGCGTGCTGTTGGCTATTTATTGGCGTTTAATGAGTCCATTGAACATATCTCGATGATGATACGACTTGAAACGTGTGACTGTGGTGGAGCTAGGGGCTTTAAATCAGAGCATTGTTGATGATTCTATTTACTGATATGATTATCACTACTTCATGAATATTCAGAGGCCATGACCCATTACAGCATCGTCTATGAGGTTTAACACATTAGCTTGATCTCAATAAAGCAGGGATTGTTGACCTACAAAGCTGATTTCATATTTAGCAATTTTGAAGGCTCCTTCCTCCTCGACATAGGTTTGTACAGCCGTCCACTTTCCGTGTTGTCTTGAACCATCATCTCTCAGATAGTATGTCTCACCCTCAATGGAGAGCTTTAAAGGCGATTGCTGCAGAACGGTGACCTTCTTAACATCGTGGTCACGCCACTTGGTGTTTTCCCAGCCCTTGAGCAGGAACGCCTTGATCGCTATACATAATCTATCAGCACTCTCCTAATATAACTACCTATTCGATACACATGTAGACATACCATCATGGCCAGATGCTTGGAAGTCATTTTTCACAACAGCCCCTGATTTGCTGAAGCAATCGACCCACGCATCCACCGCAGGTTTGCGGTCTGCGGCCTCATAAAGAAAGTCAATGCCTCGCTTGACCGCAGCAGGGTAGGAGTTAGGAGCGTATTCGTAATCAAGAATGGCCATTTCTGTAGTCTTATACAAGGAATAACGGGCGCTGAAATTTTGAGAAATGTAATTCGAGGTTGGAAAACACTTCAGTAGATATTTGGCCGATCAATTTGCATCCAGAGCCTCAGACACAGCTCAAGTACGTGCCAAATATACCAAGAGTGGCGGATTCTCGACTTCTGTCCGGACATCACAATTGCAGATCCTCGTGGAACCCATCCCAAACTTTCGCACGTTCTCCGCGTACCGCCCCCGGAGAGCCGGCCGACGCTGGAGTCTGGACCCAAGCGTCGCACAATAGTCCGCCACTCACCCCGCAAAACACGGAAAGGTACCCTCCTTTGTCATATTGACCTATCTATGGACTCTGGTCCGATTTCATGTGCTTCATTGAAATTGTGGGGGAGATAAGAGATGTTTAGGTGAGGCCTAAGCTCTTTCGTATCTATTTGGATTGAAGGTGCGGAAGGCACCTGGCCAGTGTTGTCATATAGCGACAGGTTCCCAATAAGGGGTACAGTCCGTAACTGTATTCTGCGTGTCGGACACCCTCGCTTGCCTTGCTTCGTTCAACAACTTCGCAAACGCTCCACTTGAGCAGATCTTCCTTCTTCGTCATGACGAAGGAGAGTAAAACCAGCTTGGAGGTTGCTCCCCAACCTCCTACACTTGAGACGGGCTCTGTCCATGGTCCCGACAACAAAGAGCTCAACCGTGTTGCCGATGAAGCCGCCCATTACCTCCACGATCATGAGCAAGAATGGGCCAATTATGATCCTTCTGAGGCTGCGTATGTACTCCGAAAGATCGACTGGCGGCTGATGCCCTTGCTGGTTGGCACTATTACAATTGCGGCTGTCGATGTATGTTTTTCATAGGGAATGGTTCATTTCTCCTACTAACAAATTTTAGAAAATTGTCATCTCCAACGCTGCGTTGTACGGGATGACAAAGGACACCCATCTCAAGGGCCAAGAATATAGTTGGGGTGAGGAATCATTGACATTAATGGGCAGCACTTCAGCTGACCATACACTTCGCGCAGTTGGCTCGATCTTCTATTTCGGTTGGCTTGTTGCAGAGTATCCGATGAATGTAGTCTTGCAGAAACTACCTGTTGGCAAATCTCTGAGTGCTGCTGTACTCATCTGGGGCGCAATGGTCATGTGCTTAGCTGCAGCCAAGAACGCTCCTGGGTTGATGGTTATGAGATTTATTCTTGGTGCTCTAGAAGCCATCGAGTTTCCGGCGGTCACGGTGCTGAATACCATGTGGTATAAGAAATCAGAACAGCCCATTCGCATGGCTTTGACCTTCACGGCTTTTTCATCAGTAAGTAGTGATATCCAGACGTCTTCCTATTTTCTGCGAGAAAGCGCGAGGTTAGCTAACCTTCCTACAGCTAGTCACAGGTGTATTGTCGTATGGTATCGGGCGTACTCATACAGCAATTGCCTCTTGGAGACTATTATTCCTGGTTTTGGGTGCGATTACTATCGTTTGGGGCGCGATACTCCTTCTGTTTTTACCGGACTCTCCTTTAAAGGAAAGCTTTTTGAA
Source organism: Phaeoacremonium minimum UCRPA7 (assembly GCF_000392275.1). Classification (NCBI taxonomy): domain Eukaryota; kingdom Fungi; phylum Ascomycota; class Sordariomycetes; order Togniniales; family Togniniaceae; genus Phaeoacremonium; species Phaeoacremonium minimum. Next base: position 16,454 of record NW_006921095.1, on the reverse strand, counting down.
GGGCAAGGAAAAGTACATAGCCTTGGACCGTGTCAAGGATAACATGACTGGTATTGAGAACAAGGTATGTTATCTTAAACAAACAGACCCTTCACTATGCTTATACTCAACAGCATCTCAAATGGTATCAAGTGCGGGAGGCCTTCACTGACTATAAGACTTACCTTTTGTTCTTTTTCTTTTTCTGCATGAACGTGCCTACGGGCGGTTTGGTTACCTTTGCTGCCCAGATTGTATCAGGGTTGGGATACTCGCCACTTAACACGGTTCTGTTGGGAATGCCCACCGGGATGATCCAAAGTCTGGCTGGCTTCATGGTGGCTATTCCTCAGCGATGGCTGAAGAACAAGCGCTGTATATCATGCGCAATATGCTGTCTGGTCCCTCTCGCATGCTCCATTCTCATCAGAAGTAAGCGATATGACGTCCTCTGGTAAACGGCTCCCAACTTACATACTCTATAGAATTGCCCTCGGAAAACAAAGTTGGACGGTTACTATCATATTATTTCTTCTACTTTTTCTGGGGACCCTACGCGACAGGTAAGTCCCCGCGAGATTTCTGCAGTATGATCGAGGGACTAACTGTTGCTATAGCTCTGTCACTACCTATGGCAAATGTCTCCGGTCACAGCAAGAAGACGACAATCAACGCTACCGTATTTCTAGCTTATTGTATTGCCAATATTGTTGGGCCTCAAGTCTTCATCTCAACGGAGGCACCTGCTTACACCACGGGATATAATTCCATCCTCGGCTTCGAGGTTGCCGCTATTCTTTGTATGCTTGGATATATGGTTGGATGTATCATCGAAAATCGAATTAGAGACAAGAGGGAAGGAACTAATGTCGAAGTGACCATGGACGAGCAGCTTGAGGATTTGACGGACTATGAGAAGAGAGGATTCCGTTATGTCTATTAAGCCTACTGTTTGCAAACACAGCATAAGAATACGTGTTTGTAGAATAGAATAACCATGGAGAGATATTTTCTATTTAGTTGCCTATGTTATCTTGAAGAAGTTTGACTTTTAGAGCTATACTCGTTTTACTTCTTGGTGGAAGGGTGGCTCTCTCCAGAATGGTTTAGATACTCACCTATATGTATGCGTTCCGATACGAGAGACTCAAAAGTACGGTGGGCTAGAGCGAATAATGCAATATTCAAACAGATTATTGATATTTGGCTTGTTATTCTACTGGGTCTTGTATTCAGAAGGCTGATCATTATAGCCCGTGATTATACAAGCTGCTCAAGGCCATAATATGGTCATGTGAGGCATTTTCCTTGCGCTTAGAGGATTCGCAGACTTGGTGTTCCACAAGATTTCTACAAGTCCTTGCACGGCCTTGGACTTTCTTTTCATTCCACTTAAGCTCAGTGTTTCAAATATGAGTCGATAGGGTATCATCAATCAACTTCAAGTAGACGATTTCAGGGGTGATCAACTTGTGATGCAACCAGAGGAAGCCTTCAGAAGTGCTCTCAAAGTACTATCTGCAATCTCAACGCCGTGGAAAGAAGTCTCTCGCATCCTCGCGGTCTTTCGATGTGGGCAGTGCAATATGTAGAAGTCCTTGCCAGAACAGTGCATCTCGGCCTTGCGCTCGCTTTACATCGTCCTACCCACGGCAAATTAAATAGTATGTTCAAACTAAGTGTTAGGTTGAAGAAAACGCAACCCTCATCATCAAATAAATGTTCAAACTAAATTACAATTATCATACGTCGAACTTTGGTTTGTCCGTCACTTTTTGCCTTTTTAGGCGACGCCAGAGGGAGTTTCGGATAGAAAAGCTTCCCCCTACTTCTCGTCAGCTTCTGCTTGAAAAAATGATTTGCTCTTAAAATGTCATCACCTACCATTCTCAACCATTTGCCAATAATATATCAGAAGGACTAGTAGCCCGAGGGGGAGCAGCGAGGACAACTCACCGGCGACTAAGGGACGATTAGCATAAGTAGCCCAATGTTGCACACCCATCTTACCCAGTCTCCAAGAGAACCATGACGCAGATAATCTGAGTTCTCCGTCGTCGTTATGCGGGAAAGCTGTGGTATTGACGGCAAACAGACTTGTGAGAAATGAGAGGGGAGTCTACGTTTATATAAGCAACACATCACTGATAGCATAATCACTGCATGCTGAATACTTCGAACTCACAAAGATAACGGTAACAATTGTGAATGGAAGGATCATCAGATTCAAGGAGCGTGATGCTTCGGCTTCTTTAAGCGATGCCTGCGCCTGCATTGCTTGGATAATGGTGTTCAACTAAAAGGGAAATCGAAGGTCAGCAGACATAATCCCGCGTGTGTGGAAGAATATAGAAAGGGAAGAAGTTGTGTACTTCTCCTACAAACCTACCCCTTCAAGTGTGGTTGAGGCATCGTTCTCCATCCTCTTGACTCGCTGGATCAGAGATTGGAGACCACAGTCGTTAATAAAACTCTCACGCAAGTCTTTCGAAGCAACTCTGTCTTGTTTCTGGCTTCCGGGGACCCCACTTGGCCAGAATATTGAAGCGAAGTCTGACGCTACTTTACTTTGGGTCTCGAATAGCTGCCGAAGCAGGCGAAGTTCGTCCCGAATGTCTTTGACGTGGTAAGTGCAGTGAGCAGCGTCCTGAATCGATGTTGTCACGGCTTTTGGGGTCCAGTTGCCGTTTGTGAATTCTGCGAAGAACGCCTCCTCCTTATCCGTCTATGAATCCAGGCAGGTCAGCTCCATCAAAGAGATAGAAAGTAATTTGGAAGAAATTATACCCTAGTTGCAATTTCACTCTCGAAAATATCGAGGACGTGCTCGCCGAGTCCTGCCCACTTGAACTCGCTCACAAAGGTCAACGTGTCATTGACGATGCGCTTAATCAGATCGTCTGGAGTCTGGAGGATATCCAAATCACCCTGGCGTATTGTCTCGAGCAGCGTATCAGCTATCATCCCATTCTTACGGGATGGTATGGCGGTCACAACCGTGTCTATTAGGTTGAAAGCTTGAGTTAGCTCCCTTGACGACAATACTCATGGGTTTCTGCTCACTGTTATCGAGCTTCCACAGCCACAATTGGCGAATCATGAGCCACTTCGAAGATAAATCTGCGCGAATATGCTTAGCGTTAACATTAGCAGCCTGTCTACCTCCACGCCTGCTCTGTCTAATATTATCGGTGTCGCTATACTGTAGTTGTTGCCTTTCCGGAGTCTCTAGTAATTGTTGAGTCGGTCTGTGATTTCGATTCCATGCCCTTCTCCATAGGTTTTGGCCATATACCATCAACTTATTGAGAATGGTACGCTTAGCATCGTCTTGAGATTGTTGAGAAGTAATCGAGTCAGTGTCTTGCACCTCGACCGTATCATTATTTCCCAACTGCTGATCTTGTTGCTCCTTCCGCTTTCTATTTCTATTCTCAGACCACCGATAAATCACTTGCTCCCGCTCCGTATGCAATGATTTATCGCCCCCGTCAGTGTTATAGTATATCTGGTCGAGTGTCTGTGAGGGTTGTACGCCGTGCATACCGGTAAAAGGGAAGTAAGCCTCATTGAGCCGGGTTACTCTCTGACATTGAGTATCTAGACCATCGTATCCTGACTGGTATTGATCCTCTGTCTCGATGTCTAAGAATGGTATCTATCGGGGCCTGGGTCAACGCCACGTCTCTTAGAATATGCTGACATCCCGTCTGACATACCACTAGAGATAACATCTTGCCAGATTTTGAGAATGAATCAGTATTCATCCATGATATTTTGGCATCCGACTCTTCGTCGGATTTGACTTGGTTCTTTGCAAGAGGACTGGACTGTGAAGCATCAGCAGCAATGTGAGGGGCTTCACTAGTACCCTTTGATAACATCGGCCCTGCCTCTTGCTTTGCATTCTCTTTCGACTCTGTCAGTTCGGAGCGTTTTCCTTTTGTCTGTTCTGGTTGGTTGTTGCTTTCTCGCCCTTTACTAGCCTACGCCATGCTTATTAAAAACTGTATTTCGTGAGAAGAATTGAACTTGCCTGTGCGTGCGGTACCCTGACCCGTGAGTATAAGCTGTTGGTCTCATGAACTCGGATATTTTCCTCGAAAAATCTCCAGGTCCACAGATCCACCTGATCTGCTCCTCGCGATCTAGAGTTATGTATGATAAAGTCCTGTCCGAAAGCAAAAAAAGTAAGTCATGTAGTCCATAGCTTGTCCAATATTTGGGAAATTTCAATTTGACCTTTATCCATGTCATCTAGTAACTTGTTTAGTGAATTGTTCCGCCTTAAATAAGTACTTGACTTACGTTGTTAGACGGAAAGTTAATCCATCTCCAAGCGTTCTTCGCGATATCGCTTTGGAGTCGGGATTTCGGATCGACGGTATCCTTATCCTTCACCGGCGCTTCTAATTCCTGTGTTTCTAATCGCCCAGCTTCCGGTAGAGTCTCTCCTTCTCTCTTTCCCATTTTGGCACTGTGTTCTTCCATCCAACATTTCCATACCATTTCCTTGAAATTGTCCTCACATTGGGAAAGGAAGCCCTCACCCCCATTTACAGGTTCAAGGCCACCTTTATCCTCACCGTCTTGAGGGTAAAGAATATGAGACACTTTCATGTCAGTCCGAACCCAGGACATAGTAGCACTACCATCCAGGTTAGGTTCCACTCCGGGCCACTGATAGCGAAAATAGACTGGAAATTCAGCACAGATCTTTCTGGTTCCTTCGAGGCACCCTGCTGGCCTTCGAGGTACGTTGCCTAGTCTCTCACGAGCTGCGACCGATTTCTTCAGTCTGTAGAAGGTATCTTTGGCAAACTGTCTGTCGGCGTCTAGGAGGGGTTCTTTCTTCAAGAATAAGTCTTGAGGGGTCGTCCAGTCCAAATTGCGGGAGTCCAAATCGGCGCCATTATCAACCAGCAATCTAATCAAATCATGGTCCCCTCGTCTGCAAGCATCATGTAGAGGTGAGTCTCCTAGATTCCTCTTCAGTCATGAGTGATTTGATGCGAGTCATTATAAGCTCACCATAATTATCTTTCGTATTTACTTCGGCTCCATTCTCGAGAAGCAATTTTGCAATTGCCACTGTCTCCTCGCCGAATGGTTCCAATATAAGATAATGAAGAGGGGTGCGGAAACTGTCATTCTGAGCGTCAATGTTCGCTCCATGCTGCAGAAGCTGTATGATGTTTTCGTAGTTCTGGCTTTGTTCTGGGAGAGAAGTTGATGGGGTATTGATCTCTTTATAGGCTCTACCACAAGGAATTCCCGCAACATGAAGAGCCGTGTCTCCCGACTTGTCGCTAACGTTAACACGCTGGGATGGAGGAAGTGACAGATCTTTGAGTATTCGAGAAACCATATCGACCTTTGAGAGTAAGACTGCTGCCTGAAGCAAAGTTAGGCCCGCATCGTCACACGGCGCGTCGATTGAAGTAGGCACTTTCTGAAGAATGTACTCGACATCCTTAGATAAGTCTCGATAAAAGGCAATAGCTAAGACGGAGCAACTGTGGTCTACGTTCACCATAACGAGTTCTTGGACCTTATCATCAATCTTTTTCAGATCCTCGTCTGTGACAACGCGTAGGGCGGTGACCAAATATTGAAGCTTACGACATCCTAATTCGATACCACTGTCATTTTTCTTTAGTAGGTCTGTGACAGCACCATCCGCTTCTTGGGTGACGGCACGCCAAATGTCATGTTTTAGACGAGACTCGGTTGTTATCGGTCGTTTCGGCTGCCGGTTGAGCGAACGGCTTTGCGAATGGGTCATTTTGGCAGAATTTCGACTCTGACACCGAAAGTACTCTCAATGCGCTCTAGTTTTCGAGTTGGGAGACATTTGCAAGTCAGTTGTTTTCAGAGAAGAGAAGAAGGCTGGCAACACCGACGGAATCGCTTCTCGGGGGGTAGATAGAGATGCAAGGGTGCTGTCATTGTCTGTGATTGGTACACCCAGCCGTGTGCTTGGCCCCTGTAGCAGGCTGTGAAATTATTTGAAAAATGCACAACCCTGCATTGGACATCAGCAAATCACTGCCAAGAAACTCAAGTGTATTTCAGCTCACGACTCAAAATGGATAACCCACGCAAATACCTCACATCCAACTGCCAATAGCGCTTGCATTAATTCAGCCATGCCGCAGTTGGATTGCCACTAGAGAGATAATGGGCTGTCTGGTGAAACCCTTCAATAGAAAAAAGGGTCATCTTAGCTGCTTCCGACATCTACATCTTAACATGGATGAGCCCCCGCCCACTCCTCCCAAGCAGTATGGTTCAATTCACCCCGCTTCAGAAGTTATCCTAATTCAAGATGAGGTTGATTTATTACAGAGCCTGCAATAATGATTCCTACTTTCTACGCAATCCAGTGCCTGCCCAGATGTATGCCTCTGTGTATGTCACGTTAGACATAGACGAGGTCAAAATGCGAGTCTTCTAAATGCACGAAGATTCCATTTCTATTATAGCTAGAAATGGTAGATCGATATATATATATATTTATCTAAGTATACTTCAACGGAAATATAAAGAAGCAAATCAGTTGATAGTGTAAAGTCAAAGTAATATCTATACAAGAGAAACGGTAGATAGAGAGTGTGGTGCTTTAGCGTTTCTCTGGTATAACACCTGCTATCAACACTAGGCAGTTTTTAGAACCCCTGGTTACCTGGGTTAATTTCAGAAACTCCTAGTAATGATTGAAGCTCTTCGATAGTGCGACGCAGACCATTATCACCTAATTAGCGCCCAGTAAATGTTTAGCATTTAAGTAACCTTGACGGCACGTGATTCTTGTAGGTGTAAGTCCAGATTAGTCGTAACACTCCCGAGATCCATTGTTTCCACAGGCACGGTTTTATTTCCACTCTCCTGTCACTCGGCCCCATCTTCACGACCTATGACTGTTCATCATGGCTTGTAACCCAACGCCCATATTGCACCGCCCAATTGATCATGGGATCCTCCAAGAAATATACTCTGCAGATCAAGAGATATACCCAGCGCCATTGCCGTTCGAGCGATTGAAGAGCTGGGTGTCAAAGAACCCAGAGCTGTCATTATATTTCTATACGAATACCGATGGCAACAACGCTTCGACAAGCGTAGGTGCCATCATCGTATTGCCCATTCTAGAACGACACTGGGAGGAGCTCTTGACAGGAAGACTAAAGGAATTCAACATTGATTCATCGACCATGTTCCCGCTCCAGGAACCCGGAAAGACCCAAGCTGTAGGACTACACATCTTTCACATAGAGAAATTCTCGGGTGCTATGTCGTTCAGCGGAAGAAGGCGCTTCTCAGAATTTGCTTTGAGTACGATTCAAGAAATCGCAAGTGCAAACCAATGGAACATACTTGGATACTCAGGTTTGAAACCTTCGGCCTTGGCATTACTCGCACTGATTTATCTGACAGCATTGACGGCGACGGCCGCAGGAAGGAGAACTTTTGAAAGGATGGGATTTTTATCAACGGGCTATGAAGAACTTTTCATTCAGACAGGGTTGGACGGGTCAAGTCATGAGATGATGTGTATATACCCCCAAGCAAGTGAATCCCAAAATCTCCCGACTAGGGGGCCGGTGCTGAGTAGATCACAAATGACTGTAAAATACGGAGATCTTAGTTTCTAAAAGCAGTACGGGGGTGTATAACAAATGCACAATGCTTCATAGCATTTGCATACAGCGCAGAGCTTCGTTACGAATTGTGTACTCAATGACATTATTCTACTATCAAGGGTGGTTTTTACCGTCATCTTTTCCCATTCAGTACTACTAATCAATTGACGTCACAATCATGACTTCCGCCAAAGTAGTAAAATAAGGACAAAGAAGCTATTGTAAAGTAACGCTGGTAAACCACAACGCTATTGTTGTATAATGCAACGTCTTTGTTTCATGCCAAAATGAAAGAAGACACAATGCTGTATGATCGAGATACTCCATGTTCAATCATCTTTGTTCCCAACATAGTTACATTAAACCTCTCCTCGACCAAGTCCAAACCTGCTGATTTAAAAAGCCCATGACTTGACAGCCATATACCGTATGCTGACATTCTACAGCATTTCTGCCACCTCTCATCTCCCATATTGGTAATTAACCTGGAGAGCTTGGCCATTTGTTTGGGCGCAACTGTACGGCTTGCATTTTGTACCTTATTATGTGTGTTGTCAAAGACTTTTTATACGACTGTGGTCACCTTCGCATTGGAGCCATCAAAATTCGTTGCCCGTACACTACCGATAAGTTTCTCGGATTACATCGGCCGACATCGACTTGCCCAAACCTGTCCTCGATTCAAGAATACATTGAGGGCGAGAACTGCCATCACTGCGAAAGGCGTTACGAGTTGGAACGAGAGCGACTCGAGCGCCACCGTCGACAACTTGACAACTTGTGTCAACAGAACAAGATGAATCGCGAAAGATTGGACAGAAAATGGCAGGTGTTTGCCCAAGGAGAAGTGGACACGCAAGGCGAACAAGGTGCCATGTCAGCCACAGCCATGGATGCTGCTATGATATTCGCAACCGATATCCAAAGTGAGTATCCTGATGGTCCAAGTCTATCCGCTTCGGCAGTTCATCCTGTGGCGGTCAAAGATATTAACCAGTTGTGGCATAAGGACCTATCGATCCCGACGCAAGAAAGTACAGACTGGGGAGCAGTGTATCAACACAGAGAAAGCTCTTTGAAGTCCAAGACTGGGTCCCTCCGTGTCAACATTGGTACCGGAAGCAAAATCATACGTCAACAAGAGGACATACCCATGCAAAAGCCGCTCATCGAGGCATACACAAAGCCACGGTTTAGCGCGTTCCACCCCAATACCATGGACACTCCAGAAAGAAACGATGACGTTGCTGAAGTGGCTGGGCAGGCAAAGAGTGAGCTCGCATATCGGGCAGAAAGCGAGATATTTACCACTGAGGCAAAACCACGGAGCGACTTCTTTGTTGACTGGACAGCTTTGCAACCGCGACCAAGTCTTGTCGCAGAAAGTGAAGCTTTAATGCCACAGAAGTCCATCAGCAGACGGATGTCCAGAATCAAGTCTCGCCTATCGAGTTGCCAGTGGGGTTCTCCATTTGAACGCACCGAGGCAAACCGCTTGGAACCCCGTATCTTCGTTGACAGCCCGTCGACGAGAATTCTCAGAAATGACTCCTTGTTCCTGCCAGATTCGTCGGTTCCAGTCCTGGAAGCTGCGTCATTCTTGCATGGCTTGAGGAGGCCGGATCTCAAGGAAAGTGTGCATCATGTCACAACGATAATGGAGAAGCCTGGCACTAGTCACAACAGGGTGTCTGAAGCAATCGGAGGTCCTCATACTGTATGCGAATTTCCGAAGTCTCCTGTACCTAAAAAATTCAAGCCCTACAGTGAAGACCAGTCTTCTGAGTTTACGGATGACAGAAACAGCCTTCCAAGCAGAAATTATACAGACAGGAGAAACAGAGTGCAGCAGAGGCTGACTCAACTGACGCCAAGCGCACCATCTAATGTCTCGTTGGATTTTGCTTATGCCATGGTCGATTTCTCTGCGAGAGCATCAGCTGCATCAGGCCATCAAGAACTCTCTGCACGACGAGGATCTCTAGGAGCTTCCTCGTCTGCTTCGTCTTGGATCCCCGGTGATGATGACACCGACATGACTGTCGGCAAGGCCCACGCCGAAACACTTACACCTTTTGATAGAAATCAGATATCTGTGATTTCCGTCATGCCACGACCGCCTCCGAAGGCTCTGCTTCCACCCAAGCCAAAATTCGAAGAAGCGCCGCATACCAGCCCGATCAGACATGAGAAATCAGAAGCGCAGAGCAAGAATACGGTCAGTAGATTAGATCAACTGTTCCGTTCTGATAGCATCATCGGAGAGAGGCAGGCTACTCTCCGAAAGACTAGATAAACAGCACAATCAATCCAGTGAGTCGTCCCCTTACCTATTTTGAAATTTGATATTGTAACATTATTGAGTGCAAATGTTCTCCTGTGAGGTTCTGCGCAATGAAAAACAAGATTACCATGAATATATATTCCAAGGTAAGATTGAGCACGTCTTACTGTGTCAAATTGGCCACCGTGGGAAGAGACAATGGTACCAAGTCTCATTATGTATCTTATTGTGTATACGACAGAGTGATTTGGAGCGAATCTTACCAAATAGGTACCCAAGCTAAATCCACAGTAATATACCCCTCATTATCTGCATGTAGGTCCTTTCGATCACAGGATGCAAGATCTTGCTTGTCGAATATCAAGTCATTTGAAGTCACGTGATCAGTTGCATCTCGGTCTATCGGCGGTTTCGGCTTCAAAAAGGTATTAGCCTTTTCAGAGTCTCTGAGTTGGTCGCAGATGGTTGATACATCTGAACAGACGCAACAGATGCAGCAGTCCTGCTGGAGCCTAGAAACCCTCAATCACATAATTGTTGAAGGGTTTGAGTGGTATGAAAGGGCAGGTTTTCATACAAGACCACAGGAGGCTGTTGCTGGTGGTAGATCCTGTTAGAGCGCAGTCCTTTAAATTTGTTGAGTTCACTTCTTGACGCGCCGTTGAAAAAGCTGGAGATAATGAAGTGTCGTACAGCCACTTTTTCCATGCACAGATCAATATCTAGAATATCTGGTCTTGGTGGTAAGGGTATGCTCTTGGCTGTCATGAGGTTGTTAAAATGAAGGAAGATCTTAACAGCACCTAACAGCCTCAATCGGCTTTGGTGTTGATGAATTTTGAGAGAATATCCCGGCAGCGATGTGATTGGCGGAGAGGGCTAGCTCGGGATCCACCTTGCTCCTCTTGTCCCCGTCCCAAACCTCTCCGGCTCTGTCCTTCTTTTTTTGCTCTTCCTCTGCAGAATTCCATCATCACTCCCTCCCCCATATCTCCCCTCCAACAATTGCAATTCAATTGCAATTGATTTCCTTTCATTCTAGACAGAGTCATCTCTCTCTCTATCATGTTCCGGAACGCCCTCCGCCAGTCCAGCCGCGCCGTCGGCGCCATCTCTGCCACCGGCAGAGTCGCTGCAGTGAGTGCACCTCCACCCGGCCGAATCGATCTCAATTCCATCCAAAAGTCGCTGCGACCGCCCTGAATCGCCTCTCCGATCATCTTCAAAGCTCAATTGAGCTTCCTGGTCGTTTTTGGAGCGGGCGCTGGAGCTGTTGGAGCTCTCTTGGGCGGTTGCTAGGATGCTCGGTGGTTGAGGCTACAGTATTTTCGGTTTTTCGGCTAACTTGTTTCCACCTCAGGCTCGAAATGCCGCACCCGCAGCTTTCAACGCTGCCGCCATACAATCCCGCACCTACGCCGCCGACGCCAAGGCATCGCCGACTGAGGTTTCTTCCATTCTCGAGCAGCGAATTCGCGGTGTCCAGGAGGAGGCTGGTCTCGCCGAGACGGGCCGCGTTTTGTCTGTCGGGTATGTTATGCGGGAGCTACGGGACACCTGAGAAAGAACCTTCAAGACACCACAACATCCTCGCCAAATTCAGCACACACGACCTACACAGTTGCATCAATCAATTGGAACAGTCTGGCTGACTTGTGAAATTTTAGTGATGGTATCGCCCGTGTGCATGGTATGGCCAACGTCCAGGCCGAGGAACTCGTTGAGTATGTGTTTCCATCAATCGCGCCATCATTATCTCATTTAGCTAACATGTCTACAGGTTCGCGTCTGGCGTTAAGGGTATGTGCATGAACCTTGAGGCCGGCCAGGTCGGTGTTGTGCTGTTCGGTTCCGATCGTCTCGTCAAGGAGGGTGAGACCGTCAAGCGAACTGGCGAAATTGTAAGCGACTTGATCCAGACTGCCGCATCTCAATACTGATGACAACCAGGTGGATGTTCCTGTCGGCCCCGAGCTGCTCGGTCGTGTCGTCGATGCCCTGGGTAACCCCATTGACGGCAAGGGCCCTCTCAACACCAAGGAGAAGCGCCGTGCGCAGCTTAAGGCTCCCGGCATTCTGCCACGACGATCCGTCAACCAGCCAGTGCAGACTGGTCTCAAGTCCATCGACGCCATGGTGCCCATCGGCCGTGGTCAGCGTGAGCTGATCATTGGTGATCGTCAGACTGGCAAGACCGCTGTCGCTCTGGATGCTATGCTGAACCAGAAGCGCTGGAACAGCGGCAACGACGAGACCAAGAAGCTGTACTGCATCTACGTCGCCGTCGGTCAGAAGCGATCCACCGTTGCCCAGCTCGTCAAGACCCTTGAGGAGAACGACGCCATGAAGTACTCTATTGTCGTTGCCGCCACTGCCTCCGAAGCTGCTCCTCTCCAGTACATCGCTCCCTTCACTGGTGTAAGTAACTTCTGGAGTTTATTTTCAAAGGCAATTACTAACCCTGAACGTTCAGGCTTCGATTGGAGAGTACTTCCGTGATAATGGCAAGCACGCTCTGCTTATCTTTGACGATCTGTCCAAGCAGGCTGTTGCTTACCGTCAAATGTCTCTGCTGCTGCGTCGTCCCCCCGGTCGTGAGGCCTACCCCGGTGATGTCTTCTACCTGCACTCTCGTCTGCTCGAGCGTGCCGCCAAGATGAGCGACAAGCACGGTGGTGGTTCCCTGACTGCTCTGCCCATCATTGAGACCCAGGGTGGTGATGTGTCTGCCTACATTCCTACCAACGTCATTTCCATCACCGATGGCCAGATCTTCTTGGAGTCTGAACTCTTCTACAAGGGTGTCCGACCTGCCATCAACGTCGGTCTGTCTGTGTCTCGTGTCGGTTCCGCTGCCCAGCTTAAGGCCATGAAGCAAGTCGCCGGTTCGCTCAAGCTCTTCTTGGCCCAGTACCGTGAGGTCGCTGCCTTCGCTCAGTTCGGTTCCGATCTCGATGCTGCTACCAAGCAGACCCTGAACCGTGGTGAACGTGTAAGTTTCAATCAGAATGGATGAATTGAATTCGGACTTGTTGCTAATGTGGCGCTATCCCACAGTTGACCGAGCTTCTCAAGCAGAAGCAGTACTCCCCCATGGCTGTCAACGAGATGGTTCCTCTTATCTTCGCTGGTGTCAACGGTCACCTTGACACTGTCCCTGTCAGCAAGATCCTGCAGTGGGAGGCTGACTTCCTGGCCCACCTCAAGACCAACGAGTCCGACCTGATCGCCACCATTGAGAAGGAGGGTGCTCTTAGCAAGGAGCTCGAGGCTCGGTTGAAGGATGTCATCACCACCTTCACCAAGAGCTTCCTGGGTTAAATGCGCAAATACATACAACCTAGAGGGGGGGTAAAACCGGGGCAAGCTGGGGAAGAAAATGACTGTCTATATCTGTAGTTGGCTGTTCGTATTAGAGGGGGGAGCCCTTATTTCGTCGGGTGCTAGGGACTGAGGGCTGGAGGGTTGCAAGTAGGGCATTCTCCAACCATTGTAAAATAGAGCCACAAACTCAATCAAGCACTCGATTCCTTTTGTCTACAACTCTATAGCCCTGATTTGAATGTTTCGGATGCTTTTGTGTAGCGTACATTTACAAGTGATTGAGTTGGCTTGTTGGTGTCAACCACGAGCTTGACCGAGATCGGCTGGGAAAGCTCCATTCGACAGTGACATCATGAATACATGTTTGGTGAATTGTCACCTAATAAACCACACCTCGCTCTAAAATCTCATTTTACAGTGCGAACTTAGAACTCCTGAGACCACTTGTGAGCTGAAGATATATCCAGCTTCATTCGTATCAACTCAAGGCTCATCGGAACTTTGCTGCGCTTGCGGGACTGATCAGACCACATCGACGACCCCTCCATCTAACTGACATTCGACCTCATACATCAACCTCATCCATACTTCACACATCCTTCACAGTCTTGAAACGCTTCAGTTCCAGCGATGCCCTCAGGCTCGGCTGCACAGGCGCCAGAGATGTCAGCAGCCACGAAAGAGATGCTCGTCCGCGTGCGGCAGCTGGTGCCGCCGATGCTAGAAAAGTTTCACAAGGGTGCGTAGTCCGACGCTGTTGGTTCTCTCCCCGGACATGGCGGGAGAGATGTATTCCACGATTGATGCTTACGAAAGGACTTACACAGGGCAATTGGGTCGAGTCGGCGTCATAGGCGGCAGCGAGGACTACACAGGCGCGCCGTACTTCTCGGCGATGGCGAGCGCGAGGCTCGGTTGTGACATGGTACGTCTACGGTTTACAGCTACGTCTGCGGCTGCGCACTACGCAAACAAGACGACTTACTGATGCTCTTTGCTTGCTCGACATGTAGTCCCACGTCATCTGCACGCCCGCCGCCGCGAGCGTCATCAAGACCTACTCCCCGAACCTGATGGTGCACCCTCTGATGCGCCAGTCTCCGCCCTCGTCCGCGCACGACCTGCCCGCCGCCGACACGGACCCGGACCAGATCGCCCAGCGCATCATCGACATGCTCTCGCGGCTGCACGTCGTCGTCATCGGGCCCGGGCTGGGCCGCGACCCGCTGATGCAGGAGACGGTCGCGCGGGTGATCACGGCGGCGCGCAAGCGCGGGACGCCCGTCGTGCTGGACGCGGACGCGCTGGCGCTGGTGCAGAAGGACCCGGATCTGGTGAGGGGGTACGAGCTCGCGGTGCTGACGCCCAACGTCGTCGAGTTCGGGCGGCTGTGCTCGTCGCTCGGCATCGAGGAGGAGGTCAAGAAGGCGGCCGAGCAGGCGGGCGACGTGAGCGGGGAGGGCCGGGAGACGGCCAAGGTCGAGGCGCTGGCCAGGAAGCTGGACGGCGTGACGATCGTGCAGAAGGGAGGTAAAGACTACATATCGAATGGAAAGACGACGCTCAAGGTGGACATTGAGGGCGGGCTCAAGCGAAGCGGCGGCCAGGGTGATACCCTGACGGGCTCTATCGCGACGTTCCTCGGCTGGCGCAAGGCTTACCTGGACGGCCTCTGGGATACCAAGGGGAACCTCGACGAGAACGAGACTGTGGGCCTTGCGGCGTTTGGAGGCAGTGCGGTAACGAGGGTAAGTGTCGAAAGAGTTCCATGTTCATCTACCGCCAACATGCGATCTCGCCCCCTCCCCCTCTTTGTTCCTGGCCGCGGGCTCCGTTGACTTACAACGCTATAGGAGTGTTCACGACTAGCCTTCTACAAAAAAGGCCGCAGTCTACAGGCTAGCGATCTAACGGACGAGGTGCATACGGCGTTCCTCAACCTGTTTGGGGAGGAGGACCCAGATGCTAGCGGGAGCAAGCTATGAAGGTGATAGCCAGTTAGATCCCGTAGTCCTCACGGGGTTTTGGGGAGAACTTGATGACCTGCAGCTAGACAAACGGGCTTGTAAGGGTTGAACTAAAATGGAGTAACAAGTCAATGGGACACAGATCAAGACCTACGCAGATCTAGCAGTCGCGTCATGTAGCAGCATGTGGATAGCTGCCACGTATGCAAGGCCGAGCGAGGCTGCTAGAGCCGTCCGTTAGACTACGGAAGATAGATTGGGACATAAAAACGGCTCTATCACAAACATGGCACGCAAGGGCGAAAGGTATTGGCTAGCTAGCTTGATGTGAAGCGGGTGTAACGGTTGCTTGCACAAGTTACTCCGGGGACAAGTGCTAGGTCCCGACAGTCATACGAAAAGAGCCATGATCTAATGCTGGTGCAGCTGAGATAAGGTGATATATAGTGATATCCAACCCGATTTGCAGGACTGGTGGTCGCACGGCCATTTCAGCTGAGCGACGTTGCCTCGACCATTTTTGCTTCTATGGCCGGCCAAAACACCCAATTGGGGGGCGGTGCCATGTCTAATTATACATGACCGTCTCAGCTGACGAGAACGTCGTCCAGAAGCATATTGTCCGTGCCATCATGCCCCTGGCGATCGCTCCCAGCTCAACGGAAAGGAGGGCTTCGCAGAAGTTTCCGAGGGACAAGATAGTACCACAAGATCTCTCTCGTGTCAGCGGAGACGATTATGCCGCCGAGACAAAAAAGCAACAAGGGAGATGTGCTCGGCTGATTTCGAGAAAGTTGATGCTATATCGAGGTCCAATGGTCCTCCTGAAAAGAGGGAGAAGTGATAGCTTTTGTAGATCATTTCCTTGAGAGGCAGCAGAGAGGAGAAGTATCAGTGGAGAATGGCACCGCTTGAGGCTAGGGATGTAAAGCTGGGACGGACCCTTACGCGGCTGTCGGGTTGTGGCCCTGACCACGGACAATCCAATGAGCGTGGGTGGTGTTCTGTGAGAACGCATCCATGGTCTCCGACAAAGACGCCTTAGATCAAACTATACTATGATACAATGAGCGCTAGCTCAGCTACATGAAGGCTGTAGCATTGGAATCAGGAGCGTCGTTGACCAAGCAATGAGTACCGAATAGCAGCAGCGCTTTTGAAAGACAGTGGTTTGCCGTCGGGTAGCTGACGACAGGCTGTCAAGACAGCCTGTCGAGTCGAGATCAAATACTGTGCCTAGATTGTACTCCTCCGCCG
>NW_006921094.1:474-706 GCF_000392275.1 Phaeoacremonium minimum UCRPA7 | reverse complement strand
ATTTAAAGTCCTTACCATAAAAATTACACTATTCTTCTTTACATAAATTTTCCCTACACCTTTTAGATGTGCTCTTATAGCCTCTATAAGGGCCAGATCTTTTATGTGTAGTTGTATTTGAAAAACAGGTTCGATTCTTCATCCCATTTTAGATGAAGGGTATTTTCTAATGCTAGCTGAAAAATTTCCTCACCGTCTGTGAATCCTGTAATAAATCAAGGAGACATAGAAG
>NW_006921094.1:0-224 GCF_000392275.1 Phaeoacremonium minimum UCRPA7 | reverse complement strand
TCACTAATAACTCGACGTTTACAGCGCATATTAATATTTACCGTTTAAATTGTCCCGTTTTTACCCTGAAAGGTTTAATCATATAACTACGCAAGTTACAAGTATTAAGTTTTTATGGAAAATTACTTATAATTTAAATTTTATTTTTATAGGGTAAGTTAGTGGATGCGCCTAACCTACCCGGCCCTAATCCGTTAATTTATATAAAATTACCTTATTAAAAT
>NW_006921093.1:400-1029 GCF_000392275.1 Phaeoacremonium minimum UCRPA7 | reverse complement strand
TCATATTCTATAGGAGTTTTCCCAGCCTCAAATAGATATAAGCAAACTAATCTTAGATACTTTCAATAGCTATTCTATCCACCTCCAATTTATTCTTCATTTCTCTAAACCATACTTAGAAGGTATTTCGTATACCTTCGAATTTCGGTAGGTCAAAGAGAGTGGCTTTCTTCTTTCTTAGTTCAGGAACTAGGCCTTCATTAGACGGTATACTTATAATACTCTCTATTCTAGTCTATCTTTCGACTTTTAATTATCAAATTCTTTCTTTAAGCTGACTGATCAACTCTACTACTATATTCTATATGGTTCCTTCGATAGGAAACCTTTCTATATTATAATCATTCATAATTTAATAAATACCTAGATATCATCTTATTTATAGAGTTCATACGATTATCTACTATCTAGTCCCTTTTGTATGACCATTCTAACTGACTGACTAACTGACTGACTAACTAAAATACTACTTTATAATAAGTGGTAGCCTCATTCAAACCTACTATTATCTAATAGTAGTCGTTGACGTTCTTTCAACAGTATAGCTTAAATGAATACCTATATTCCTATGCCTAATCAGTATAAATCTATATGACTAGGTTTAAAAAGGAGTTGAATTATAATATAAT
>NW_006921093.1:0-229 GCF_000392275.1 Phaeoacremonium minimum UCRPA7 | reverse complement strand
AATAGCCTTTAAAGTGGTAGGTCTATAGGTTCATTCCTACCATAAAAGTCTCTAACCTTCATTTCCTCTCTATCAAGAACTCCTCCTAGCAAAGCAATCAAGCCAATTTTCCCTAGACTGTTTCTCTAAAGCTTGATCAGCTCCTAAATATATTCTATTCTTTGACCATAGTCTTATATGGATGGTGGTAGTGATTTGGATGATTATTATATATATATAAGGCTGAAAG
>NW_006921092.1:0-493 GCF_000392275.1 Phaeoacremonium minimum UCRPA7 | reverse complement strand
TAACGATTTCGTTCGAATCCTACAATAGATAGGATCCAAAATGGACAAACTAAATATATCTATAAGAAGATATAAGATTATAAAAAATTCTATATAGTAAAACTCACAAAAGACCACTATTATAGCAGTAACTAAGAATTCTCCTAACTAAATAGATTAAGAACCATCTAATCACCCTTAAGTTATAGTTTAGATAGTAAAACCTTCTTTAGGAAAGGCTATCTAAGTAAGATAAGTCTCTTCTAAAGAGATTAGCAAAAAGCTTCAAAAGAATCATTGTTTTCAATATAAAGACTCTATCTATAAAAAGGTTGTTTGTCCTTACCTTCCTACTTATAATCCAGCCACCAAAGTCAATCAACATATGGTTCAGTATAGCTTAAAGCTAGAAGAAGACAATCTCGACCCTAATCAGCAAACAAAAGACTTAGAAAAAGAGTAGCTTTCGCTTAAAGTCGTAAGAGAGAATATCAAAGGAAAGCTAAGGAGAAGT